>NW_016108022.1:516183-572631 GCF_001604975.1 Cebus imitator
CAGGGAGGGAGGGAGGAAGGGGCCGGGGGTCAGGAAGGGAGGGAGGAAGGGCCCGGGGGTCAGGAAGGGGGGGAGGATGACAGGGCAAAGGAAGAAGGAAGAATGTTCATCTGAAGTTCTCAAATCCTCCGACGAACTTGCCCACTCAACATATGTTCATTGGCAAATTATGAAGCCCACCTACACTCTGATCTGTTTTAGATCGCGGTGAGAAAAGCGAAGTGATTCCCACACCCACTGAAACACACAGGTACTGGAAAACGTTCGCTAGGTCTCCTGCCCTGAAAGTAACTACAAGCCGTATTTGTGAGGTGGATAACTGCTGCGTGCCAAGCGTGCGGAGGTGACATTTCTGCAGTCATGGGGGGGGATGTCCCCAATGGGATGCCATTTGTGGGGCTGCCAGGATCAGCCTAGCAATGAGCAGGGGGCTGTGGGACTGTAGGGTCAAGGAGAGGTTCCCTGTCTCCTTGAAGCTCCTCGTCCAGGTGAGAAAACAAACCCAAGACAGAACAGGTGGGATTCTCGGGTCTGGGCTGGGTGAGCTGAACCCCACACTAAGCCTTCTTCTGGGAGGAAGGAATGGGTTTAGGGAAGCTGTGTTGGACGAGTGGTCCCTGTGTGCCCAGAAGACGCAGTGCTGGGGTGTTGTTACACTGGCGAAAAAGGGGTTCTCTCCCAGAAGTGTTTCTAGGGGAGGCCGCCTCTGTGGGTATAACAATTGTCAAAAGGAGCTTTTTCAATAATAGTAGCAAACTCCCTAGTCTGATTGTCTACGGGCAGAGATCTTCTCAGTGAGGGACTCCAAGGAATGGGCGCACAGGTGAGTGGAACCTGGATGCACAGAACTGTAAGATTCATGTGGTACTTTTCCGAGTTCATCAGTTCGTGTTCTCTAAATTGTAGCTAAGAACTTTTTTTTTCAAAATACACTTTCTTTAGAAATTGTGGACAAATTTTAAACACAAAAATTTGTACCCTAGGAGGAACATAGATGCTTTTTATTTAGATGTACAGAAGAGTGACCCGTTTCTTAGTGGAGCTGTAAACTGAGGTCTCAATTTTAAATTCTTAGGACGACAACTAAGTTTAGAATTCTTAGGAAGACAGCTAAGTCCTTAACATGTTTAAACTTGAAAAGCAAGCTTTCACCGTAAATAAAACAAAGGATCAAAAACACATTACTGAAAAGAAGAACAAGCCACCTCTTTAAAAAAATACAAAAAAACCTTGTTTTTACTGCTTTTCTGCACGAGCTGTGTCCTGTGGCTTTGCACACTCTTAGGCAACAGCACTTGCTCCCTCCTGGAAGCAGCGATGGGTTAGTGATAGATGAGATGCATTACTTTAGGTACATAATGAGCTTGGGGCCGTTCCATGCGGAGCAGAGCTAGGGAAGTGTAAGGTCATCAGCGCTTCCATTAGGGAGGAAATGGTGTCTAGCTGAAACAACCTTGGACTTCAGTTATCCCCGCAGCCAGGACGGTTAAAGAGGTCATTGAAAGAGCCAGGTAACGTGCTCCTGTATTCATGGACTCCATTCCCTTCCTGCCACACGGTGCTTCTGTCTCTGCCTCCCACAGGATGGGGACAGAGGAGGCAGCAGGACCCAGACAATTCATCAGGTGCTGACGTCTGAGCAGCTGTGACATCTCCTTTAGGGGGACACTTCTGTTGAATTTTCTTTTTCAGCAAACTTTGAGTGCTTGGGTTCGTTGGCCTTTTTCTCACCTCTGCTCAGGCTGTGTTTATGAAATAGAAGTGATTTGAAGACAGAGGAGGAAGCTGAATGCAGGACCAGGTGTGGAGAGCCCCCTTCCAGCCCTCCAGATCCAGCCATGGGTTTATCTGAGGACCCTCGTACCTATGGACAGGTTGAGACTAAGCGCTGACCCTTTCCATTCCCAGGAGAATGGACACAGCAGAAATATGAAATAAGCTTTACAGAGGCATTTAACAAACTCTTTCTTTGCTCATGGCTATGGAAGCAGTGAAAGTCCTTCACTCTTTCCTTCAGTTTGATGGAAGCTTCGTGATGAATAGAACTTCAACTGCGTGAAGAAGATGAAATAATAAAGAAATTAAATAATCATTGACCCCAGCACAAATGACGCAAACCAAAATGTGTCTCAGGGAAACCCTCAGCCGCCCTGCTGGTCTCAGATGCAGCAGCAGAGGTAGCAGGTGAAGAGAGGGCCGCTGGATGCTGGCATCAGCTCTGGGAGACCCCAGCAGCGCCAGGGAGGGGTGGCACCACATCCTCCCCCGGAGGCTCCTCCCAAGGCCTGTGCTCCTGGTAGCGGCGGAGCAGTGAGGGGCACTTGGCTATTCAGAAGCCTCAGAATTCAGAGGCAGAAGCTGCTCAGATGAAAAATTGACACTGCCGATTTGAGGTTTTTTTTCCCTTTTATTGACTTTTTAAAAATAGCAGTTTTGGTTTTCAGAAAAGTTGAGAGAAACACGTAGAACGTTCCCATATGAACCCTCCTGGCTCTGCTGTTACTCACATCCTGCCTTAGTGTGGCACATTTGTTACACTTGTTCAGACAATGATGATGCACAATACTGTTCGCCAAAGTCCACGGTTGCATGACGGTTTGCTCCTAGTGTTGTGCATTCTATGGGTTTTGGCAATAACATGTACCCACCACTGTGGCGTCACACAGAGTCACTTCCCTGCCCTAAAAATCGTCTGATCTCCGCCTGTCCATCCCTTCTCCCCAAATCCTGATCTTTTAAGTTTTGCCTTTTCCAGAACATCCCAGAGTGGGAATTGTGACGTCTGTAGCCTTTTCAGATTGCCTCCTTTCCATCGTGATATGAATTTAAGTTTTTGTCTGTGCCTTTTTATTGCTTGATAGCTCATTGTTTTGTAACTGAATAACACTCCATCGTCCGGTAGCACCAGGACTTGTTCATTCACCCACTCAGGGACATCTTGGTGGCTTCCAAGTTTGGGCAATTACTCATGAAGCTGCTGTGAACACGTGTGTGCTGGTTTCTGTGTGGACATATGTTTTGAACATATTTGAGTAAACACCAAGGAGAATGATGGCTTGATCGTAGGATAAAAGCTTTGCAAAATACAGTTTTTAGAAAAAGTTTTTAAAGAAGTTGCCAAATTGTCTCCAAAGTGGCGGCACCATCTTGTGTCCTCACTACGGACAGCTGAGAGCTCCTGTTGCTCCACATCCTCATCAGCATTTGGTGTTGTCAATGTTTTGGATTTGGGCCATGCTAATAGGGTTGCAGAGGGATCTCACTGCCATGTCAACTTGCATTTCCCTTGATGACACATGATGTGCAGTACCTTTTTGTTGCCTCTATGCCATTTGTATATTTTCTTTGGTACTAGATGTCTGTTCTGATATTTTGTTCATTTTTTAATTGAGTTACTTTGTTTCCTCATTGATGAGTTTTAAGAGTTCTCAGTTATTTATCAATTTTTTTTAAACTTGGGAATATTTTCTCCCAGTCTCTAAATTAATCTGACTAATCCATTCTCCTTTCATTCTCTTACTAGTGTCTTTTGCAAAACAAGTTTTTAAATTTTAATAAAGTCTAACATCATGTTTTTCGTGGATTATATTTTTAGTCTTGTATCTGAAAAGTCATTCCCAAACCCAAGGTTACCTAGAATTTTCTCTGATGTTATCTGCTAGGAGTTTTATAGTTTTGTGTTTTACATATAGCTCCGTGATCGACTTTGAGTTAATTCTTGTGAAATCGCCTCAAGTCTGTGTCTAGAATTCATCTTTGCAGGTGGATATCTGTGTGTTCCAGCACCGTCAGCTGAAGACATCCCCTGTCCTCCTCTGAATTGCCTTGATCCTTTGTCAAAGTTCAATGGACTATATTTATGCGGGTCTATTTCTGCGCTCTCTGTTCTGCTCCACTGATCTCTGCGCCCCTCTCTTGCTAACGCCACCTGAGTGATTCCCGTGGATTCATAGTAAGCCTCCACGCTGGGGAGCGTCTGTCGTCTGGCTTTGCCCTTTCCCTTCCATATTGTGCTTGTTTTGCTGGGTCTTTTAAATTTATAGATAAACTTCAGAATCAGAATGTATATCAATTAAATAACTTGCTGAAATTTTAATTGAGATTGCCCCAAATCTATCCATCCATCTGGGAAAAACTGACATCTTGAGAATACTGATTGCTGCCTATTAAAAAAATTATGAAGAAGCAAAGGTGAGATTTATAACTGAAATTCTATATTTTAGAATTTCAAATTCTTCCATGAATTCTATACAATTATTTTAAACTTGATTACTTCAGGTTTATTTTGGCTTCTGAAATATATCAAGTTAATGTTTGGAGTTAATCCTGAAATCACATGGATTGTACCATCAGTTGACTGTCGTTCTTAGCACCCATCTATTTTTCTGCAGAGAATGTTTGAAATGTATACAAGAGGAGATTTTAACAGGAAAATCTATCAAGAGAAACTGACTGTCTAAGAAATACCTTTCATTCTTGGAAAAATATAGCATTGTGTTATATTGAATGAGATTCTGTATTTTCTGTATTTTCTGAAGTAAGGTACAGATATTTAACTGTCACAGATAGCACCCCAATGCTAGAGTATCTTTTATAAAGAAAATAAATAATCTGCTTTCAAAATAAAGGGCTCCTGATAACAATAATACATTTTAAAAAATGTATTTTCTAAGAGACCTGCAGGAAGATTATAGCAACAGTTATCTTTTAATGGAAGTGATTTGTGTGTCATCGGAATTGAAAGGTCTGATGCTCTGGATGACTGTGTTAGGTTATGCCATGCTTACTGACGTCAGCAGCTTGGGCATGGCGGTGGTGAGGCTGAGGTCACGACTTAGGACCCATGAGGCCAGGGTGGATATGCTCAGTGCCACCAGCATAGTCTCTCTCAAGGCATGACCAGCTGTCTTGCAAGGTTGATGGCCAGAGGAAAACTGTGAGCATACCCGGAGTAGTCCTGGCAAACACCACTGGGCCTTGAGATGGGGATGGCGGGTCAGAGCACAAGTCGTTGTGAATTCAAACAGAAACAGAAGCAGCACCTTTTGTAGACAGAATAAAGCACGAATTCTCCAAAGTAAAACTCACATAAACTGGGAATCATCATTTTTTCTTACCTTAATATTATTGAATCCTGTTCTTTTTTATTTTTTCAGTATGTCTTTTAGCATATTTTTTAAAATTAAATTTTAATTTTTAATTGGCAGATATTAACTGTTATTATATATTGATGGGATAAGTAATATTTTGGTATGTTTACTTTGTATAATAATTAAACCAAGTTATTTAGCAAATTCATCACTGCAAATACTTATCTTTTTCTTTGTGGTGAAAACATTTAACATCTATTGTTTTAGTAATTTTGAAATATACAATGCATTATTATTAATCATAGTCACCGTTCTGTGCAATCAATCACTAAAGCTAGTCCTCCCAAATAACGGAAACTTTGCACCCTTGGATGAGGGTTTCCACCAGCCCTGGCCCTGGTAACGGGAATTCTACTCTCTGCTCCTGTGAGCTCCTCTTTTACAGGTTCTTCCCGTAACTGAGATCAGGCAACATTTGTCTTTCAGTGCTTGGCTTATTTCTCTTCCTTTTCTTTGTTTTATTGTCATCGATTTAGTTAATCTGGCATTTTCAGTCATATAGTGAGATGCCACGAAGCATTCATTGCCATTGAAACACTGAGTCATTTGCTACATAAAATCAAATGATTAATATGCCTAGAAAGAACAGGCAGAAGTCATTCAGTAAAATGTATGGGAGAAGTTTTACTTTCTATTATCTGTCACATTTAATATAATCATTCTACATTTTTCCTTTTAATGTCACCAAACTGGTGTATTTTTGATGCTATGAACAAAAAAAAAAAAAACAAAAAAACACCTTTCGGCACAGTGGCTCATGCCTGTAATCCCAGCACTTTGGGAGGCTAAGGTGGGAGGATTGCTTGAGCCCAGGAGTTCAAGACCAGCCTGGGAAACATGGTGAAATCTGTCTCTACAAAAAAAGAAAGAAAAAGAAAAAGAAAAAAAAATTACCCAGGCATGGTGGCTCATGCCTGTAGTCCCAGTTACTTGGGAGGCTGAGGTGGGAGGATCACTTGAGTCTGGGAGGTTGAGGCTGCAGTGAGCCGTGCCTGCACCACTGCACTCCAGCCTGGCAGACAAAGTGAGATCATGTCTCCAAAAAAAAAAAAGCCATATTGCTACACTGTATTTTTAAGGCTTCAGCTGTCCCAGTTTTTAAACTGCTGCATATATAAAAGCCAGACCATTTTGCAACCTTATCAGTAACAAAAATGAGGGTGATGGTGGACTGGGAATCAGAGAAAAGTGTGGGGGAAAAGAGGGGCCTCCTTTAAGGCTCACTCCTCCCTCCTGCCAATAACCACGAATGTTCATTGCTCTTGGTGAAGTCAGGGGGAAGCTGGAAATGCACTCGAGTCAAACATCGTTTTTGTCCAAAAAGTCTGAGTTGAAGAGAATGCTGTTGTAGAAACAAAAGAAATTATATATATATATATATATATATATATATATATATATGTGTGTGTGTGTGTGTATAAGATGAACACTGAAAAACAAAGAGAAATAAAGCACACAGCATGTTTGAATGTGTCACTGGCTGTCCCGTATCCTGAGCACTCACTAGTTAGCTGAGATGCCCAAAATATTCCTGAAAGCTTCACATGTCCCACATGTCATTATTATTTGTGAGCTCACAGGCCAAGTCTATTATTATTATAATTTTGACAGCCATTGAAAACAAAACCATCGTAACATCAAATTAAGACTTTCACCTGATTCGGGATACCTCCTAAAAATATATCAAGATGGGAACGTCTCCAATGCCATCATTAAGCCTGCTAACTCAGTTACCAGGCAACATGCTCCTTAATTTCTTCATTCAAACAGAAGCTAGAATGCCAGGTTTCAGTATCTCATGGAAGTTGACCTGGGGAAGATCACCTGCATCACATAGGGATTCGCTTAGGTCAACAATATGTTTTGATTTTCAACTGAAGGGTGTGTTTCTTTAAGTTCTATCACATTTTAAAGCATTCCAGTATTTGGACAGATGCCATTTTAAAATAGATGCACTGGTGCCCTAAGTCATAATTCTCTTTTCTTTTTTTATTCATTATCAAGACCGGGTCCGGCTCTGCTGTGCAGGCTGATGTGTGGTGATGTAATCATGACTCACTGCAGCCTTGGGTAGCTGGGACCACGCCAGGGCATGCACCACCACGGGCAGCTAATTTTCTATTTTTTTTTTGTAGAGACGGAGTTTTGTCATGTTGCCCAGGCTGGTTTCAAACTCCTGAGCTCAAGTGATCCTCCTGCCTTGTGCCCCAAAGGGCTGGAATTACAGACAAAAGCCCCCACACCCAGCTGATATTCGTCTATAGATGGCAAGTTGAGATTTTCTTGGGCTTAAGGTGGGAGAAACATGATGCTCAAAATCTGTATTCTTGCTCCACCGCCTTGATTATGTCGATTCTTCAAATGTTTTGCACCTGTGGTGTTGCAAGAAGAGGAAGTGGGAAGAAAGAACAGGGACATTCTGGTTGGCTGTAGAGGGTTGACTTGTAATGTATGAAGAGCTCATGATACTGTTTAGAGTGTTGTGCATGACGACGTGACACGGATGACGACGTGACACGGATGACTACGTGACACGGATGATGATGTGACATGGATGAAAGGGCTGAGGCCCCCGTTTCGCACAGGCAGGAAGCAGGGACGAAGGCTCTTCTGCCAAGCCAGCAGGTTCTGTGGAGAAGGAAGAGTGTCTTGGGGGAGGATAAGAAGAACCCAGTGGGTGAAGCCGAGCTGGAGGGAGCAGAGAAGGGAAGGCAGCCGCCTGTACGGAACAGCAAGACCGAAGCGCCAGCTCTGCAGGCAGGCTCCCGAGGGCAGAGCCAGGCCTGATGTGGGCACTGCCAGCCCCACTAACAGGGAAACAGCAGCAGCCTCGGCAGAATCCCAGAGGCGTTCCGGAACACGGACTACCACACCTTCCCTTCCTTCATCACCCCAGGGACAGCCTGTCACACCAACGCTGCCCCAGAACACCAGCGTGTTCCGTGTGTGTGAAGGACAGAAGCTGACCTTTAATTCAAAGGTGTCTGGATGGCTAGAGGTTGGATTTGAGGAGTCATGTCTGGACACGATGTGGATGAGGAGATGCTGGACTCTGGGCTGAAGTCTACAGCAGGATGAGGCCTCGGGCTGTGGGTGAGTGACAGCCCTGGACATGTGGGAGGGGTGCAGCTTGGCGACTCCGGAGAGTGAATTGTTGATAGTCAATCAAGGCACTGTGGTCCCACGGGAGTGACAGCAACATCAGAGCAACCCACCCAAGGCAGGGTCCGGCCGTCCGCTTGCTTTGGCTGATGAGACAAGTGCCCTTGTGGTTTGCACCCAGTGGTGCACAGCGCTCATGCCACGCGGCTTGCCCTTGCCTCTGGCCGGACTGTGGCCACCTGGAGCCTGATTGATGACCAACAACCTGTGGGCTGGGCCGCCTTGTCTCCACTGACTGCCGGCCAATGTGCATGTGTGTGAGAGAGGCCATGCAAACGAGTAAATGCCACTGCATCGCCATGAGCAAAATATGTCCCGTGTCAAGGACAGAACTGTTAAGTGACCTGGGTCACCTCTCGATTCCCATGCGTATGATATATATATATATATATATATATATATATATATATATATATATATACATATTTGCAGCTTCTTGCTGAGAAATAAATGTGTCATGTTTTCAATTTGTAATGTGGTGAGAAATGCTGTTTCTTTTCTTTGTTTCCAGAATTTGCCTGGATAAATATGCCTTTGAGGTAGGTGATATGGAAGACTCCGGATTTGAAAACTGTATCTCCCGCTCCCCTGGGGCAGAATTCCCACAGGAGCCTTTGTTGCTTCGCTCCTAGGTTGGGCTCAGCATTTGCAATGAACAAGTACTTTAATTCTGTTCCAGTCCTTACTGATGATGCGATATTTTTCTCCCCGTATCTACATAAATATAAGATCATTATGGTTGAATAAAGTGTGCTGTTTATTGCTGGTATGAAACTATAGCTATGATCGGATATTTAAAACTAGGTTTGTTTGTTTGTTGCTTGTTTAAATAGATCTAACTCCCCAATTCTGCAAACCCTGACACTGAGCATTGACAACGGGAATTTCACCCATTTTTCAACAACCCCTTCCACATGGGCTCACTTTTCCTGAGCCTCTCTGTTGCCTGTCCTCTGAATGCTGTCATTCTGGGGTTATTACAGTCATGTTTGAAACAGGGCTGGATGTGTTGCTGACATTACCAGCTGCAGCTATCCCTGAAATGTATAATTTTAGAGGCTCACAGGCTTGCAGTGGCTGACACTGGCCCCGCCTTGTGCTGTCAGAGCCGTGGCGTGGGCTCTTTGGAGCAGATGCTCCTGTAAGTCTCTCCACATGAGCCGTGAAAGCTGCATTGCAAGGGAATGGTGTGCTGGTTGTAGTGTGTGTGTGCGCGTGTGTGTGCGTGTGTGTGTGCGCGTGCGTGTGTGTGTGTGCGTGTGTGCATGCATGTGTGCGTGTGCGTGTGCGCGTGCGTGTGCATGTGTGTGTGTTACGGCTTAATACAGAAGCATCACGAATACTGGGAGAAAACAGCCTCTCTCGTGAATGCATCCCTTTACTTTAAAAGACATAAAGGTTTTTTATTTCTGTTTCCAGCGATGAAGAAATGACTGGTACAAGATGAGTTCCTCCCATAACAACCAGGAAAATAGAAAAAAAAATAGGGAGTGATTGTTTTCAGACTTCGGACAAAGACAGCCTCATGCTGCCATCCACTTGATGGAGGGGATTTATTGTAGAAAAAGGAGGCTCATGAGGTGGCTTCCGTATTCATGCTGGTTCTTGGTCTGGGGACAGTTTTCTGCCTCAGGGAAAACTGTGCAGCCCAGTGGAGTGTGGTGACCCCGCGGAGCGCAGGAGTGGGGGAGGCAGAGCTCAGAGCCCGGCAGCTGAGGGGCTTCCATCTGCGCTTGGCCAAGAGAAGGTGCTGCACAGAGCGGGGCGTGAGGTTCCTGGCAGAGCGTGTGCAGCAGCAATGGAAATCACTCGGACTGTTATTTTCAAGGCGAAGTAGTAGATCCATTTTGGAACATAATTCAGCAGTTTCTTTTCAGCTTAAATATACTTTTACTATATGATTCAGTTAGTAAATGAAAGCAAGAGAAATCAAAATGCACGTTGACAAAAGACTTGTACTTGGTTGCTCATTAAAAAAGCTTTATTTAAATAATCAACATTTGCAGAGAAATCCAAAGTCCATCAAACCAACAGAGATGAGTAAATTGTGGCTATAGCTACGTAACAGAATACCATTTAGCCAAAAAAAGACACAGACTACTAATCCATACAGCAACGTGAGAGAGTCTCAGCAGTGCGTTGCTGAGTGAAAGGACAAGACATAAAAGATTACATATTGTATAATTTATGTGTATGAAGTTTCAAATTTCATACGAGGCAACACTATAGTGGTAAAAAGCAACGAGGTCATTGTGCAGGTCACGTAGATGTGAGACATGAACTGCCAAGGAGTAGCAGGAGAATTTGGTGGTGACTGAAACATTTATGCTGTAGGGCTGTGTTGGTGATGACAAGGCTGGACATGGTGCCCAAACTCAAGGTATAAACTTGAAGAATTTTGTTAGAATATATCATATCTCAGTAAAGCTGCTATAAAAATGATGTCAGACAAACAGAAGCTGAGAGAAAACCCTGCCAGCAGCCCTGCACTGCAAGAAATGTTAACATAAGTTATTCATGCAGAAGAAAACTTACACCAGATGGAAACTTGTATAACAGAAAGAGATGAAGAGCACCAGAAGCTGTAAATACAAGCAGACATATCAAAGACAAATTTCTCATTTGTTAAACATTTTAGCTGATCTTTGACTCTTTAATAAAAATTGTTGGGCTTATAACAAATCTAGGTTTAAAGTGCATGACAGCAAACCAAGAAGCACATAGTAGTTGGGGAGTGGAACGATGGTGTTGAGGTGGACCCACACTGGAAGCGAAGGTCGGCTGACATAGTTTACAGTGAATGCTGCAAACTCAAGTGCCACCACTGAAAAATAAAGAGGTATACCTGTTAAGCCATCCTTGGAGGTCAGATTTCATCTTAAAATCCTTCAACTAATTCCTACGCAAATAGGGAAAAATAAGCAATGGTCACGTGAGACAAAAAAGAACCACAGAGCAAGATAATAGATTTAAACCCAGGTATTTTTGGATTACATCAGACATATAGCAAGCTTACCAATTAGTAGGTGGAGTGCTTGGTCAAGAAAACAAACCACCAAAGATTACTGAGAAAAGGAGTATGACTTGTTCTAGACCTATTAAATAAACAAAATCATAAATTATAGTAATCACTAAAATCATTTTCTTTAAGAATATTCCAGTACCAGTGGCTTTACTGGTGAATACTGACAAATAAATAAAGGATACATAATACCATTTTACATATTCTTTTCCAGAACACTTAAGAAGACTTAAGAAGTAGCCAATTCCTTTAATAAGGCCAGTGTTACCCTGTTAACAAAAGTAGCAAACGTATGTAACAATAAAAGCAAACGACATGCCAATATTTTCGTGAACATAGATACAATAATTCTTAATAAAAATTTAGATCAGAAAATCCAGCTATATTAAAAATTATGCATTATGAGAAAGTTTATCTAAAGAATGTAATTTTTATTTAATATATGAAAATTCCTCAACCTACATATTAATAGACTTTTAAATAAGAGCTGCATGATTTTCCCAATAGATTCAAAAAGGGCATTTGAGAAAATCAAAATTTGTTCACGATAAAACCTGCCAACAAACAAGAAAGAGAAGCTTACTTTTTCAATATGATAAGTGACTTCTATGAGTTATCTACAGCTAAAATTTGGCAGAGTTAAATTTCTTGTAAGTTATGGTACAGGGCATGGATGTAATTTCTCACTATTTTGCTTCAGTATGGGATCAACGTTTCTAGCCCATGCAATATGGCAAGAATAAGGAATAATGATCATAAATATTAAAATTTCTATTTGCATGTTGCTTAGTTGGATATGTGGAAAAAATTTAAAAATGCAATCTACTGGAATTAATGTGCATTTAGCAAAGTTTCAGGATATAAATTTATTATACCAACACCAATTGTATTTTCTTATATTAGCAATGAATAATGAAAAATGCCATTTAGAAAAGCATTCATAGTGGCATAAAAACACTAAATACCTTTAAAACTCTTTAGTAACAGCTAAAGCATACTACACAAAACACTGGAAAATGAAGCTAAAGGGAAACCTAAACAACCTTAAAGATCTGAGTGTTAAACAATGTTCACAAATTGGAAGACCCAGCATTGCTAATATGGTATTCTCTACCAATGAATCTGCAGGTTTAATGCAATCCAAACAAAAGTCCCAGGATGCTTTATTTAGTGGACATTGACCAGCAGAGTCTATAATTTTATACGGATATTCAAAGCACTCAGAATATCCAAGAGAAGCTTGGGTAAAAATAAAAGAATGGGAGGGCTTACACTGTCTAATTTCATGACTTGCTATGAATTTGTAGTCAATAATAGAGTATACTGTTCGTATACAGTTAGCAAATTAGACCAATATAGCAAATGGGGAGTCTGAAAATATTCCCAGGTTTATTTGCCTGTTTGATTCCCAACCAAGGCTGCACCGTAATTTAGTAGCAAATGGAAATTCTTACAATCAATTGTTGCTGAAATAGAAGAATATGGATTTTGAAGAAAAGTAACTTTGCTGCCATATAGATAAGTAATTTAACTGGAATTAAGACATTTAACACTATAAATATTGTAGAAGACAGCATGAAATATTTTCACAGCTTTTAGACTGGCACAAGTTTTTGAACAAACAGTGCAGAAGAAAAGCATGGAACATACAGCAAAAAAGATAAATTTAGCGTCATCACAAGTGAACATTCCTGCTTATCAAAAGAAACTGTAAGAAGTGGAAAGAGAAGCCATAAATATGATATATGTATATATGCATATATCTGTCAAAAGACTTTCATCTATAATATATACAAAAAACCCTCAAGAGTGAAACTCTATTTAAAAAAAAAACACAAGAAATCCCTTTAATCATAAATTGAAAGATAACCAAATAAGTAGAAAATGGTGAAAAGACTTAATCAGTTACCTCCCATAAGTTGACATACAAATGGCTAACAGACAAAATACAATTACACAAATAAATAAAATAAAAGGGGCTCAACATCATTAATCATCAGAAAATTGCAAATTAAAACCACAATGAGATATTCCCATTTTTATTCTACAGAGTGAAATTAAAATGATTGAAAGTGCTAATACTAAATCTTGGCAAAAATGTAGGTCAACTGGAAGTTACAAGCATTTCTATCTGAAGTGTAAAATGATACAACTTCATATCAGACATGGCGATGATGTTTGTAGATAGAGAACAGATTAGAATGCATGCAATTCTTTTTAAGATTGTTATTTGTATAATTTTAGGTGCACAGGTACAATTTTGTGACAAGCACAGATTGCACAGTGGTGCTGTCAGGGCATTTGTGATATCCATCATCCACATAACATGTGTGGTACCCATTAAGTAGTTTCTCTTGGAATTCTCACCGAACCACAACTATGGCAGTTGGTTATGAAAGAATTGTACCACGTATCAAAAGCATTAGAACTCGTTCGTTTTACGTTAAAAGTTAATGTAAAGTTAGCATTCTACTCCCTGTTTTAAACAAGCTTAATTTTATACAAAATGCTAATGTTTGTGTAACATATATACACGTGTGTGTGTGTGTGTGTGTGTGTGTGTGTGTGTGTGTGCCATTTATATATACAATATATGGTGTTCTGTGGGCTTCAGGGTCTTCTGAAACATAATTGCATACATATGTTTACAATTTTTGGAGAAACACAGGGGCATCTTTTTCACGTCTTCCCTGACCTGCCACGTTGGCATGTAATGATTCAAGACAGCACCTTACAGTGCCCTCTCCTCCAAATTTTTCTGGAATTTTACATTTTATTAAATCCTACCCCCCTTGAACACTCAGCAAGTGCCCACCTTGCCAATGTTTTGCTCACCCTGTCCAGAGATCGCAGGTGGAGATTGCCATCCAGATTGTTTTGTCTGCGTTTGCATGTCTCACGCCCTCCCTGAGCCTCTGCCGGCGAGGCGCCGGTCCAGTTGAGACTGATGTCCTCTCCCAGCATGAGGGTGCACGGGCTGCCCCTGCCCACCTGACCTCAGACTAATTGTACAATTAGTGCTGTGAGATGAAGTCTCTGAGCGAACACAAGTTCCCTCGTGCCGTGATTAACTCCTGGGCTCCTAGGCAGCAGGAACCAGTCACAAAGTGCAAACTAATTAATGTTGGAGGACATGAGTGAGGACGAGGGAGGTCACGCTGCGGGCAGCTCGCGATGGAGCTGATGGCAACAGAAACCAAAGTTCAGCTACAGCAGTCGCAGTGGAGCCTTTTCATACTGAAATTTGTTATTTTCTCTTATTACTTTCTCTTGACTTTGCATAATTGGAGTTGGGAAGTATAGAAAAGAAAGATATTTTTGTAAGGATGCAGCTCTGAACAGCTTATCTGCTGTAGGTTTCAAAATACTCAATAAAAATTAATAATTAAATTAATAATTTAAAAAACTAAGTATTTCCTCAGTGGCTGGAGGAATCCTGTGACTGGGAAAGCCTATGTTTTTGCTGATCTTTGTTAGACAGCTGCAGGAAGCCTGACTGATATGGGCTTGAGGATCACAAACTGCTCTTCTGGCCATTTTGCCATCAACTCCCAATATACGACTCATGGGAAGATTAAAACACACACACACACACACACACACACACACACACACACACGCAGCAAAAGGGAAATAAAATACCAGTTAAAAATAATGATACTATTCCTGAAGTTTATAGAACTGAGTGAAGAAAAAGACCCCTCTAGAATCAAAAAGTAGTATCTTAAAATTCTATTTAATCCTAACGTAGGCAAATCTGGGAAAAAAAAACTTACTGCTCTTTGATCTTTGTGACTTTTTACTGATAGAAGTTATGAAAACAAAACAAAAACAAAAATAACCCCACCATAGCACACCATCCTTATCGTGATGTGTTCTAGAAATTTAAAAATCCATGCTGACATTTTGGAGGAAATCTGCAAGCTGATCTATATCAGGGCGAAATGCTGATGATTTGACAGAGCAGCTGGAGGGACTTACAGGACTCAAAGACTGTAACGACCCACGCGGCGGTGAGGACCACTGTAAAGAAAATGACGAAGGACACCATCCCCAGCTCATGTCATCTGAGACACTGAGCCACACTCGTGTGATTGGGACGCATTGGAAGGCTTGCCAGCAAGCCAATACCTTTCAACCCTGCTGTGAGATATCCAGTGATCAAATACTATGTTTTGGATAACATTTGAATAATTGACATCCAAATTAAATCCAGTCTGAGCACTTAATACCCTCATGAAATAGCCAAAGGCATCACTTGAACAGTTCATAGCACATACACAATAATGTAATCCCTGCTGCAGATCATAAGGCACATTAGTATTTTACAGACTCCTGGAACCCCCGGGGTGAAGAAATCTCTCATACCTTGTTAAATCCAAAGTTTCCTGCTTTTTTTTTTTTTTTTCAATCCACAGGGCCCCATTTCAAGTGGCATTTTAAAATGGAAAACCTTTTAAGGTATGCTGGTTTATGGTGTGCTTATTTACGGAAAAAATGTGGCACTTCAAATAGTGCCAAGGAGTGGCAATGAGTGATTTTCTTCTCGAAGTATTCTCAATTAATACTTGTGAGTTGGGTTAAGCTGCACTGAGTTGGAGTCTGTCAAGAATACACTGAATTCTGTAAGGACATTTAAAAAAAGATTATTCATATGAACCTTCCTCGACTCTAACTTTCCCGTGAGAACGTCTAGTTTGAAAGGTCAGCTGAGTGCTCCCTTCTTGTGATAGAACCGGCGTCTGCAGAGTGGTAATTGGTTGTCCTCGACTCCGGCCCGCTCCAGGGCAGAGCAGATGGGCGGAAGTGTGCTGTCTTGGCCAGCAATTTGTTTGTAATCTTTAGATTTTATTTGTAATCTTTGGGTCATTGTAAGTACATTAAAAGGCGGCTCAGTGGGTCACAGCCTGATTCAGACATTTGTCTTCTTTACTAACCTTGGGTGGGAAATAAAAGCAGTGCTTTGCTAAATTAAGTTGTGAATGATTCACTGATCCAAAGAGATTATTGTGGCAGTCAGACTAAATTTTCCTTCTGGGGAATAAAAACTGACATTGAACAACTTTCGGATGCAGCGGTGGAAAAAATCCTGTTGCTCCAAGTCCAAAAGTGATAATCTGGGAAGTGTTTCCAAATTTCAGTGTTGTAAAAACACCCTGTTTTAGTCAAATCTTCGATTTTAGTCAATAGATTAGGGGTGCATTTTATCTCTAATTTTAGTTGATACATTACACATACCTAATGTATCAACTAAAATTAGAATAGATGCATGTATAACCATAACATACATATATTAGAATGTTATGTGTATAGATATAAGTGTATGTATAATTTCTACACTTTATGTATATAGATATACACATATTAGAATATATATACACATAGGTATACATGCATGTATTCTAATATGTGTATATCTATACAAATGTAGATATACATGCATACATTCTAACTTTAGTCTAGGCATAGGTATTTGTGTATATTCTAATTTACTGTCTATAAAATTCCCCTGTATTTATAGTAAAAGATTGGAGCAAACCTGATGTTGTGATTGTCTTGGTTTTTACTTAGTTATTTACTTTCCATTCCATGTGCTGAATCTCATTTCCTGCAGCGGCCTCCGCCCTGCTCCATCAGTGCAGCCTGCAAGAAGACACACTCCAGGGTCGGATCATTAGAGGCGCTTTAATCTTTTAGAACAATGTTTCAGTACTGTTTACACCAGGGGCTTTCTTGTACAAACCGTCTTTACACAAGACAAGAATAACATAGGAAGGAACTATTTGTCTCTGATCTCTGCAAAGAAGGAGAGCAAATGGGAACCCTTAGGGGCTTTTGCATCTTTTAAACCTACCAGGAGGAGATTAATCAAAGATACCTATGCTGTCTGATGGATGATCAGTTACACAGCTGCAGTGCCATTGATCAAGTTCTGGTGAAAGACCGGAACAGCAGCATCCGGAGCAGTGCCATGGTGGGAGCAGAAACCAGCCAAGGGACCTGCTCTGGGCACAAAGCCGCGTCATGAGGGGTGTCAGGCGTTCACAGCTTCTTCCAGGAAGCCCCTGTCACTGGCCTTCCATCTGTGCAGCCTCACTCTGATCAGCACTGGTTTGCTTATGATTTAATCCATGTTTTAGTGTACATTTTACATATACCGAACACTTTTTTATTGAATTAAATATGATCGTATTTAATGCTCACAATGACGACTGAAATAAGCCTGACAGTAGTTAAAGAGTGTGAGGAGCTGCTGCCCTGTCCCGGCCCCTGTCACCAGCACACCAAAAGAGAAGGCCTTGCATTGCAGGTCCTTCCTTCAGCTCTCCTAGTGATCAGCTTTTGAGATGTCTTTCTGTATAATTCAGTCTACTAAACACGCAGCAAACATTCAGTGGGTAGGGGGCTTAGGAAATTACAGAGAACGGTGGCCCTACTGAAGACACACAAAAAAACGAAGGAGGAAGCTGAAGTACTAAAGAAGATGGGTGCATGCACACACACTTGCACACATGCCCACACACACACATGCACATAGGCACATGTACCCATATGCACACAAGCACACACACACATGCACACACACATGCACAGGCATACACACATGCACACACACACGCACATATGCACATGCACACATGCACACAAGCATGCACACACATGCACATACACACATGCACACACCCCCACATGCACACAAGCACACACACACTTATGCACATGTGCACACACACACACACAGAGGAACTAATTCAAAAACAGAGCAGTTATCCATTCAAATCTGTGCATCTGCAGTTTCCTCTGAATGATTCTTTTCCTAAGCAACAACTTGTGGTTAATGAATCAGTTTTAAAATCACAGAACTTTATTTTGGGGGTGAAGACACTTTGAGCAGATAGTACAGACAGTTAAATCATGAAAAAGAGTGTTTATTTTCAAGGTGTCAATTTGAACGCAATAATAGCCCATTCACAAGAAGCAGCAAACAGTGCAAAGCTTAAACCCCTCCTGACCTCTGGACAGAAAAATAGCATCATGGTGATGAAGACTCTGATTGGATGGGTTTTATCTTTATTATTTTTTAGGAGACTGAAGAAGCTGAAGTCTTATTTTGTATATACCCTTTCCTTAAGATGAAGGGTATTTAATTAGATTTTTAGAATGCTATTTTAAAATTAATTATGGGTGACTTTTTAATTATATCAATTTCATTCTTTAAGGATATTTGAATCTATATTCATGAATGAGTCTGGCCTACATTTTGTTATCAGTTCTCTGTCAAGATTGGCCATCAGTTTTTTTTTTTTTTTCCTGGCATATTAAACTGGTTAGAGTGTATTTAATAATTCTCTATTGTCTAAAAAATTTTGTATATTTCCTCATTAAACATTTGGTAAAATTCACTAATATAGTTTCTATGGCCTGGAGTTTTCATAATAGTTCCACTTGTTTACAAATTTTATGATGATTTGATTTCTGTATCTCTTTGGCCAGACTTTGTGAAGTATGTTTTTGAGGATTAAGCTATTTAATACACACGTCAAAATCACCGCAATTTATTCTTCCTAAGGTGTTATTACCCTGTTAAAAACTTTGAAAGTGACAATGATACACATTTGTTATTTCTAATTAATGATTATTTCTACCGTCTTTTTTTCTCAATTGCTGTTCCCAGGGGTTTATCAACATTATACGTTTTTTTAAAAAGCGAATTCTAGGTTTTGTTGACCTGTCTAGAACATATTTATGTGTTGTTTGCTGTTCCTTTGATTTCTACTATTATTGCTAATATTTGATCCTTTCTACTTTCTTCTAAAAAGTAAAAATGTAAACATTGATCTCATTAAGTCTAAAAAGAACAATAAATTAATTTTAAAATTTCATATCAAAATTTGTAGTAAATAAATTTTTGGTTCTAATTTTTTTCTAGTATCTTTTATCACAGATTATTATTTATCATATTGGCAAGTGAGACATACTGTCCTTAATTTCCAAATGTATATGGAAGCTGTAGAAGTATTGTTTGAGATTTGCAGGTTGAAGAGCACACCCTTTGAATGGTTTTGAACCTCTGCAGTGTGTTGGGCCTTGTATGGCATTTTTGAAACCAGAAAGCTCTAGGAATAATTTTGTAGATTATTTACTTGTTAAAAATATAAGTAATAAATATCCCAAAGTAAAGATGTTAAAAACATATCTCTGGTGTCTGTCCAGGTATGGTGGCTCACGCCTTTAATCCCAGCACTTTGGGAGGCTGGAGCAGGAGGATTGCTTGAGCCCAGGAGTGTGAAAGCAGCCTGGCAGTGTGAAAGGCCCCGTCTCTACAAAAACAATGGAAAAATAAAAATCAGTGGGCGTGGTGGTGCACGCCTTTAGTCCCAGCTACTTGGGAGACTGAGGTGGCAGGATGGCGGAAGTCTGGGGAGGTCGAGGCTGCAGTGTGCACTCTAGGGCACGCGGCAGAGACCCTGCCTCTCAAACAAACAACAAACCCCCCAAAACCCCGATACCAACAGAAAAAATACATTTCTGATATCTAAAAATGTAAGAATATTAAAGAAATGGAATAAACAAGTAAAAACATGATTAAACAATTAAAACTCTAAAAAAATCATAGTAAGAGAGGTAAAGTAAAATACGGCTTACAGTTATATAGTTATCGAATTTCCAGTGGGATGTGTGCACATTTTCTCCACAGCTGAAATCTGACTTTTTTTTTGTGGTAAAGTGTACGTATTGAAGCAAGGCTGAACCACTTGGGATTCATAGGTCATGTCTTCTGAGTAGATCTGGTATCTTATGCTTCTCAGAAGTGTGGGAAATGGTGCATAGGATTTTCGAACAGTCTTTTATGTTTTGATTAAGTTTTTTATGTCAAAGTAAACACCAGTCCCTTATTCCTGATAAATCACCTAGAAAAATGTGGCAGGCAGCAGGCCATTCTTGGCCCATTCTAAGCACTAAGGAGGGCAGGGATGAAGGTGTGACAGTGAGAGGCAATTTGACAGATAGTGATCATGAATCCCACAGTTCAGGACTCCGAGGAGGCAGAGGAAGGAAAAGCAGAGGGCAAATGGACATCAGGAGATGAGATTCTGGTCTCGCCACCTCTGTCTATCCTGCATGGGAGAGCAGTTGAAAATACATGGTGAAACAATTTTCCTCATTTCTACATGTCATTAAAAATAAAATTTATTTTTTTTATTTACAATTTCTTTGACACATTCTGTCTAATGTGATATAAAAACCCAACTGCTGGAATTAACAGAATAATACAGAGAAGGAAAACATTCTTGAAGCTTACAAAACTAATTCAAGCTAACACATTATTGAACACATTATGTCCTCCTAATAGCAAATGCTGAGTCACAGAGACAGATGACACCCCATTGCACAACAGAAATTAATAAACTTTAAACGAGGCATAATTTTAAAATGGTGTCTTTCTATGCTGTCCTTGCAAAACAGAGAAATTAAATGTTTCATCAATGTGAAAAAAACTGGTACTAAATTTTGTTGGCTTTAGATTTCTAAGTACAGAAACACAAGAAATATCAATACATTAAAAGGCCCAGTGTACTTCCTCATTCTAGAAAAACAAGTTAAAGAGCCAGAGGAAGAAGTACTAAGAGTTAGATGACATCATGTTTCGTTACACCAGAGTTTATGAGTAGAGCTGGTATCCTTTGCTTCTAAAAAGTGTGCACAGAGTTTGCACAACACACCTGTTTATGTTTTAAGTTTTTAATGTCAAAGTAAACACTGATCCCTCCATTCCAGACAAATCAGGAAAGTGGAAAAATGAAGTCCAAGGAGAGCAAAGATTTTCCTATAATTAGAAAAGGCAAAACCAAATCAACATTTGCCAATGCAGTTGTTCTTTATGAGGAGAAATACAAATATTTGGATAAAATAGGATATTTCCTTATGATTCTACCAGAAGTAAATCTAACCCCACATGTTTTTCGGATCAGTCTTGATGTTATTGGCATCTCTCTCCATAAATTGAAAAGAAAGTAAAGACCCAATGTAATAAGAAATGTAGATTTATTCATCAACCTGTTCCAAATGTGCCTGATCACTTGTTATTCTGTTTTCTGGCAGCATCCTTTGAATGTCAAAGAATTTTAGTATTTGAAATGATCACTAAATACAAACATCATGCTGAAATTTTCAAATATTGTAGCATTTGTGATTGTCCCATCAGCACAAATGCCTCAGTGATCAAAATTATTCTCATCGTCATTGAATCTCCTAGTGATTGCTTACCTAATGTGTACTGACAAGCTCACCCTGGCCATTTGCCTGATTTTCTATTAATCTTACAAAACTCTGAAGTTTATGAAGTTTAAAATGATATGCGGATAGAAAGTGGAATGCTGGTAATTTGAGACTGACTCACTTTGGTATCTAGATGCAGATTTTTTATTGCATGTATAATTTTACTCTTTGTCATGGTGAACACTTACCCAGGAGTGAACAATGGGAATTGGAGTAATCCTTAGACAGCAGTGAGCAGGCATTGCACATGGTGGACAAGGATGGGTATGGAAATGGCTCCTGATAATGGAGGTGACAGTGGAAGACAATTGTCTCTGGTTTCTGTTGTTTTGAAATTTTGTCTAAGAATTTTGCAAAAGTCAGAAGGGGCATGATTATATGGCAAAAGGGAAAAATTGGCAGATTCAAATTAATTGGAGTAAATCTCAGCTAATTAAGTGGAATACTTGGGCCCTTATTTAGTGAGAATATACTCAATACTTTGGCACAACTCCCAAAATACATGAATGTTTGCCATGCATGTTTGAGTGTGGACATTTTACTGAATACTTCATGGGAAAGTAGAAGCAAAAAATGCCTTGCACAACACATGGAGATCTTGAGTTATCTTCTCTTTAAACATCTCTGCAACTGTTCCCAAAATCACTCGTCAGTTGCCAGTGGCCTGGCTTCTTTCTCTTTAGTCCATGTGAGATTTGTATTCCAAGCGATCTCAAGAGAAATTTAGCCTTGAATATTCAGGGAAATCCCCAAATCCCATAATGTAGCAGATTCTAAAAAGTCCTATGAGAAAGTATTTTAAGAGTATATATCTTGCTCTGTCATGCCTTGGGGCCTCCCCCATGAATCCGAGGATATTATCAGATATTCATTCATTCAGGAGGACCAGTGGTCTCTACTGGAGGGTGGGGAGAGAATTCTGCCTCTCATTAAAGATTTTCTCCACAGCCTTGGGTCATTTATCACATTTGCTTCTTTTACTTTGTTTTCTGACTTACCCTGTTTCATAAGCTTGAGCAACAGGATAAAATCAATTTGTTTTTCGGTATAGAAGAAAACAAAGACAGTCAGGAACAGAATATAAATCAGATTATCTAATAAAGGATGGGTCAGGGTAATACCCCAATGCCTCAAATCACTCTTTGAGTAAAAGTTGCATGAATTTGTAAGGTCTGAAAACTACAACTACATCTTAAACAGATCATAATAGAGCCATAAACACTGGACAGCAAGCACCACTCACCAGGCATGAGGTTCATGAACAGCCTTAGCTATACCGATAGGTTTTCTGATGATAAATTTGCAAAAGAACGCACTGGATTAGCTAAAGTCAATAGGATTTTTAAAGCTGGTGAAATATTTTGCCTCCTCAAATATGAGGTGCAGCTTTTCATGAACACATGTGCACCTCAAGGTGAGGTCCTTGCATTTGTCATTATACAAATCATGTGTTATATGTTACGTTACATATTATTGGAACAATTTCATGCAACCATTATGAAAACCATTATGCTGGAAATTGCATAAACTCTGGTATTTTTGTTTATATGAACTATGAGAATGGTGCATCCTGAGGAATATTGCACATAGTAATTCCTGGAGACCTGCAGTACATTGTCGTATGTATATATGATATATAACATATACTTATCAGTACATTATCATATATATATAAAATGTCGTATATATTTTATATACGTAATGTTATATCCCACCCCCTCTTTCTCTCCTCTCTCACATTGATGAATATTTGATGTTGTTTAGTTTAACAACGACAGTAATAGAACACTGCCCGTGGTTCACAGGGGACATACATGAATCTTACAAAATATGACGGTTCTACCATTTCAATCATGAGATTCTATTTTTCAGCTTCCAAAGTAGGATATTCATGGTGTTACCACCATGAATGATGTGTTGTGAATGTTCAGGAAGATGTGTTACACAAATCATTTTCTACAAATTCTTTTATTGTTATCTAGAAAAAATGCACAAATGCATTTTCTTACAAAAGGCAAGAAGAAACTCAAATCATATGAACACTGCTAATACTGAGAGTAATAATAACATAATTAATAATTATCCAGAGACTCAGAATAGTGAGCTAGATTAGTCTTCAAAATTGAGATAAGTTGGAGCTATTTTCAGTTGGGATACTTAATTATATTTAAGTACAAAACTCTGGAGAATCTATGCTGTTTTATAGGTTAATTAATTTTTGTTCTTTTATTAAAATTGTATTTGAATACATTTCCTCATGGGAAAGAACCCTATAACTGGGGTAAATGCTTCCCACACCAATCTCCACTGGACTCAGGTGGATTCCGGGGGAACACTTTTCTAGGATGACCTTCCCATCATTCCCTCCCCGTTGGCTTCAACATTCTCTGAGAGACGCTCCTTGAATAAAGGTGCCCAGGGAAACGGAGCTCTTACTCTTGGATTCGCTGGTGTTCAAATATTTAGTTTGTTTACTAAACCTTCACACATGATACCATGAGACTCTTTGGAATTCAATGGTGACATACAATTGAAAGACAGTCACGTTTAGTTTTGATTTATTAAAAGACTAACACTTTGATTAGTCAAGACAAGTATATCGCTCATGAGAATAATGATTCACTTCCCTTACATAATGGGTAGCTGAGGCACGTGCTTCTTCCTTGGAGAATCTATTTTGGTCTTGTGCACTGCATTTTACAGGGTTCAAATCAAAAGCCACATGAGATTATTCAAATTCGGACTATTTATTTATTTTCAGCTTTCCCCCCTTTTAGTTGGATCAGGTTTTCTCGATCCCACACTCTGCCTGGAAGCATGGCCCCGGCATCTCACCCTCTCCGAGTTCAGCTGATTAAGGGAACATGAGGTTGAGGACACTGTCTACTGCACTGATCAATCGCACTCAGGTGGAGACAAATCCGTGGTTAAAAACATTTCCTCTGAAACTTTGCCTGAAAAGACTTTTTTTTTTTCCCAATGAACTAATATGCTTTTATAATGTTTATGCTAACATATGACAAATGAAAGGTATTTTTCTTTTTTAATTAATACTATTACGAAAAGAAGGGCTCCAGTGTCATGTCTTCAAGGAAATTGTCCCAAACTTCTCCAGAGAGCGCCCATTTATGATGTCGTGATGTCGTTTTGTTTCCTGCAGACCACATAGTTTTTGAAGCCCCATTCGTCATATAATTATTTAACTTCAGTGTAGCCAGCCAGGATGTAACCACAAAGGCTCACGCGTGTGTTTTAAGTACCATTCATTTTCTAGCAGCCAAAAAGCTGTGGAACAAAGGCAGAATTTAAAGAAGTAAACATTGTCAAAGTAATCAATACATCAAGATATACTTCTACTATTAATAGGTTCCCTGGATTATTTTTCAAATATATAATTCTTACCCTGAAGTTTCATCTGTTTTTCTCTTTGGCTTTATTTTTTTGAGAAAAAGTCATTTCAAAAAGTGATATTTCCTTTTTCCAAAATTATTTCTATCTCTCTATCTGTCTATCTATCATCTAATCTATCTATCTTCTCTCTTATCTGTCTTCTATCTCTCTATTTGTCTATCTTATCTATCTTCTCATGTATCTATCTATCTATCTATCTATTATTTATCTATCTTTCTATCCATTTGTTCACATATTTATCTATCATCTATCTATATCATTAGTAAAACTGTTTACTGAATTTGAAAACTGGTAATATTAAAAATATTGATCAAGGCTGGGCATGGTGGCTCACACCTGTAATCCCAGCACTTTGGGAGGCCGAGGCGGGCTTGAGGCCAGGAATTTGAGATCAGTCTGGCCAACATGGTGGAACTGTGTCACTACTGAAAACACAAAAATTAGCTGGACCTCTATAATTCCAACCACTAGGGAGGCTGAGGCAGGAGGATCACTTGAACCCAGGGAGTGGAGGTTGCAGTGAGCTGAGATCCAGCCTGGGCGACAGATGGAGACTCTGTCTCAGAAAAATAGTTTTTCACTAAGTCATTCTAATCATTTCCAGTTACTTGCTTTTTTTGAGAAAATCAGCATATTTTTAAGTAAAATAGCAAATTTTGCCTGTAAATTTCATTTGGGGTGGTCATCTCTAGCTAAGCTATTCTGACACATGGTCTGCCATCAGTAGTAACTTCAAACTTTTCCATTCATTTTCCACTAGTTTTCCACATAGTTCAATATCCAAAGCATTATTAGTGAGTTGAAGCCTCTTTTAGCTTATGATGATCTAATTTCTAATTACATTTTTGATAATGTTGACATTATAAACCATGTTTGTGTCATGAATCAAGTTTTTAAAAATTTAATGATAAGATATTTAATGGGAGACCTTAAATAGTTGCCTTAATATTAATTTCTGTTTAGTTTTCACTCATAGAACATTATTAGTGTCATTTGTCTATGTCTCAATATTTCATAAATTGTAAAGAGAATAAGTGTTCTGTTTTATTTTATCTCATATGACTTAATTTCTCTGTGATTTCTGTATCTTTGCAGTCTTCTTATTTTAATTAAATAAAATCTTCATCATATCAATATTCATGGTTCAACAACAGAACTACTTCTTTTGAAACAAAATTGGTGTGTCTGGTAGTATGCAGTTTATGAAAACCAAATAATTCTAGTAATTACATTTTTAAATGATTATTATTTTTTCATTAACTTTCATCAGAGTAAATTTATAAGACTTCATAAGAATTTCACACCATTTCATAACCTCTGGACTCAAGGCTAATCAACAAAGTTTAAATTTTCTTCATAGTACATTGTTTAAATTTCCTTCTGTGATTCATTGTTTCAATTCTTGGTATTTAATTACCTGTGAAAATTATTTGGCATATAGTAGAAAACGTTTGAAGTATTTTATTTTTTATTCCATCAGTCAGAGAAAATTTCATGTGGCAAATCGGTGTCAAAATAAAACCTTCAGGAACTTTTCCAAGATTTGGAGTCAAACATAGATTATCTTTCTATAATTTTAATAATATGATTTATGCTAAAATCCAATAATCATTTCACTCATAGTTTTTTCCAATGGAAATTTTAAAGCACAAACAAACCTTTGATATATAATTTCATATGTTGATCCTTTCAGTTCCAAAGGTTTAAAAAAATGAAATTATCTTAAGGTATGAATTTTACCTTTCAAGGAAATTATTTAAACACATTTATTTATAAGAAGTAAGTATTCATAGATTATTATTGAAAGTGCACTATCTTAATTGTTAATTTTTAAAATTTAATTTTCTCATAAAAATAGGTACCTATTTTTAAAGCAGGTAAAGCATATATCTAGATATTAATATTGCTTTTAAGCCTTAGTAAATCATAAGTGTCTGAAAGTACATGGCTATTTTTAACTAAGTTTGTTAAAAATTGTCATCTTCCTTAATATCTTCCTTAATTGAACTGTTCTTCATATGCTATTCATATGAGTAACATAGATTTTCTTGTTAGTGTTTTTTCAGCACCCCTCTTCTGATGTTTTTACTGCCAACAAGACCAAGTCCTATATTTAAGTTTTGTGTCTTATAAGGTACAGCATTATTCTTTTCTCATCTGACTCTCTTGATTCTTCATTAGAAAACTCTATTCAGCAAAACTTTAAAGTAGATTTTTTTTTCCAAAATATTTATTTCATAAAACAGAGCATTCCTTTCTTTCCTACACTTTTGGGTAATTTTAGTCAAATATTTATTTGATTTTCTCTCCATTAATTTTTTACTTGTGGATTCTGTCTACCATTTTAGTAAAGATTTTAACATACACCTCACCATACAGAAGCTAAAATTTTCTTTTTAGGCTTACGAAGAATACTTTTATTTTTGCATGATGTGTTGACAATACAGTTTATCTCAAATTGAAGTCCATATTTGTAGAACAGCAGATGTATGTTTTCAAAGGGCTTGTGAAACAACCACCAACTTTTTTTTTTTTTTCCTTTTTTGAAAGTGAATGTGGATGCAAACTTCAGCATGAAGAGGAAATGAATGATTGATATCTAATAATCAAAACCATTTGTGGAACTGGAGATTGTTATCTCCTGCCGCACAGGCCTTAAATCTCTGTCTCTTTGATCATTCTCTCTGAACAGACCCATATTCCTGGTGCCTGTCCAACGATATCAGGAATCCATCAACACTCTACAGTTTCAGGTTACGGACTAGTGTGTCAGAGTTTGGAATTGCACTTATATTCTTAAGATGGTGATTCTTTATCTCAGCTTACCACCGTCTACATTTTGCATTTTTTTGCCATGCACTGAAACGCCATAGGGCCACTAATATTAATTTTGAAGGCCAATATTTAGCCAATTCTCAATTGGCCTTACTAATATTTAGGGGTTGTAGACTTCTTTTGCACACAATCCGTGATACATAAGAGGCGAAAGGAAGCCCAAGAACCTCGTCACCGTGTTATTCCGTGAGTGTCAGGCTCCTCATCAAGCCCACTTTCTTCTCAGTCGAGTGGGCTCAGAACCTTCCCGATTGGTTTGACATAATGTGTTTTAGTTGTAGTGAGTGGGAGGAATATGAGGAACATGTCTACTCCATTTCATTCGGATTGAGAAACATCCTCTTCACAGCATTTTGTAACTCGTCATTTGTGATATGTAGGAAAGCTGCTGATTTGGTATAGGTTTTTCTAAGTCAGCACTTTATTGAATTCTTATGTCTACACGATTTTTTGTTTCACTTCAATTGATTTCATAGCTAAATAATATAATAATACAATTTGTTTAGTTATGAATATCATAAAATATAAATACAATTTTAGTTTTGACAATACCTTAACAATGTTTATAACTCTATTATTGGGTAGAAACTCAGAACAATTTTAAACTTTCTTGGTTTTATGTGTCTTTTACTGTTACATGACTCCAATTATTTCTGAAAAGAAGGGCTGAGAATGTAAAGTCCAAATTTACATTTGTAAGTATATGCTCGTGATATATTAAAGTGCTTCCTATCCATTTTTAAGCTCTAGCCCAAGTGTCACTTCCTTCAAAATATTTTCTGTAATGTTTTTCACCAAGATTTGTTTTTCTCCATCTAAAACCATACTTTTGATAGTACGGTTGTCAGCACATAGTTTGGTATTTATTTATTCTCAGCTTGCGTGGACTTCAGTTGTTTGAATTTTTCTGACTGCTGAACACATTTTGATCTTTTTCCCTAATTCTATTTCTTGATGAGTTCCACCGACCTCCTCCCTTGCTGTGAGATGCTGACCGGCACTCTTGGTGCATTCCAGCTGCTCGCTGAGTGTTTGGGGTCCACACGCAGGTGCCACGTCAGCCTCGTGAGTTATCCAGCCCTTCCGCTATCTCACACAATCTCAAGAGAACATTTTCTTTGCATGTTTTACTTGCAATATTGTGAAATTCCTGCTGTGGGTCTCCATCTTCAGGCAACAGAACCCTTCTCTATCAGGACTGGGGGTGGGTCTATGTATGTATCACACAAATAAGGGCAAGAGGCTGCCTGGATGCAGTCAGGAAATGGGAGTGAATGAATAACTGGGTAAGAAGCGGTCGGTGGGCCCCGGTCACAGGGTTCCACCTACAGCGTCTTCCCATCAAAGTTGTGCTTATTCTTTCAATTGTTTTTATTCCCCATCTAGGGACCTCAGATATTGTCACAAATCTCAGCGTAATTTTGTGTTGCATGATTTTGAAATTTCAGGGAAAAAATAAAGATGTTTCACTACTTGAAAAGAAATCTGTCTGGGAAATTAGACTATAAAAAACTCAAAAGGCACATTGAGATTGCACGTGTTATGTATACATTAGGTATATGCTTTTATTTTATTTGAGTTATCTGTCAATTTTAAGAAAATGGCAAGTAAAGCAAAGCAGTCAAGAGTTAAATGACATGGAAATTTACTTACGATGATGCCCTTGTTTTAAGCACTTGCACCTCTTTCTGGATGGGCATGAGAAAGAGGGTGTGGAAATTAGCTTTTGGACGGCATGGGATTGAGCAAGATCAGCTTAGTGAGCAAAGCTCTGAAAAGCAAACTTCTGTCTTCCGGAACGTTCACATTAATGGTTGGAGCCTTTTCTAATCCTTTATCCTGGATGTGCAATAATGCAATGCCCACCAGGAAATTAAAGCTTTAAAATGACAGCTATGAATTATATTGATGGATAGTAAATAAGATGATAAAAATTGCATTTCTGAAAATTATTTTGCAAAGTCTCTCCATCAGGTTCTGTAAAAGACAATTTGTGAAGGGTAATTATGGTTGGGTGAATGCATTGGTCCTGTGCTTCGGGACTGTTAGGGAATACAAGCAAAGCATCGAACTAATTAAAGATACACACCTTGGGAGCTGCCAATACTGAGGAAAACTTCAAGGTTCAACATTTTAAGACCAAATGAATATATTCAAATTCTTAGCCTACATCATCATGGAATTCAGTGTCGATGCAGTTTTCAAAATTAAAGTCGAATAAAGTTGTCATTTTTAAGGAGATTAAAAAATAATTTGGTCAGTCAATATAAATGCAATACAATTAAAATAGTAAGGCAGCGTGTGAAAGCGGTAACCTAGCTCATATTTGTGTACTTTCCCCAATTTGTTGCTGCCTGAAGGAAAATTAATGTTAGGGAGCATGAAATGTTAATGATTGGTCTTCAAACTGATGATTCATATGTGCATTGAATACTTTCATCAAAATTCATCAACTTGACAACATTGGGATCATTTTTAATACAGTAAATAAAATATGGCCTACCTTAATTATAAAAAATAATTATGGCTCTGGTGGACACCCTGCAAAATCAACTTTATTAAATGCCACTGATTGCTAATTGCCTTTTCACAGACCACGACGTATTAGCGCTTTTTTCTGCGTGTGTCTGAGACAGAGTCTAGTTCTGTCAGCCCGGCTGGAGTAACACAATGGCACTATCTCGGTTCACTGCAACCTCCATCTGTCTCCTGGGCCCAAGCAATTCTCCTGCCTCAGCCTCCCTAGTAGCTGGGATTACAGGAGTGTGCCACCATGCCCTGCTAATATTTGTGCTTTTAGTAGAGATGGGTTTCACCTTGCTGCCCAGGCTGGTCTCGATCTCCTGACCTCAAATGATCCCCCTGCCTCCGCCTCCTAAAGTTTGGGATTACAGGCTAGTCACTATGCCCAGCCGGCTCCTCTTAATTCAGCAGCTTGACATTGTTATTTAGTTAAATTATACACGAAGATCATGATTTTTAAAATTGTGCTTCGGTTGTCAAAGTGCATTTTCCCCTGCTCCCAATCCCCCAAGGTACGTGATTGAATAATCTTTCCATTTGATCATCATGTAATTGCTCTACTGATAAAATAAATTTCTATAGTTGGGAAACATGGTCTTCCCATTCATCTACAGAGACCAGCACAGTAATAGAAGAAGCATTAAGTCATCACTTTAAGGTATAAAAACAACCTACATAGACTGAACAACCACATTGATTATGCTGAGACAGTAATTTAATAAAAATTGCTCTTCTCATCTTTACACAGACATACACGAAACATATTTATGAATATCATAAAAGCCACGCATGTATACAAAAAGTCATCTACATTATGAAAACAAAGATGGTAAGTTTTCAGAATTAAGTACAACAATTGGTCAGTTAGTGAATATTTTATTTTCATGTGTAATGGGAGGCCACCATGAAAATAACATATATTTATATATACAGTTCTGAACTCGAAATTATAAATTGCAGCAAGATTATGTAATTGACTGATTGTATATACCTTTGTGTCTCTTGGGATTTAAATTCTTTCTCTAACATCTCCATGCAAATAACTACTTTCTCTTTAACAGGCTGATGCCAGCTGGTGAAGAAACCAGGCTGAGCTGGGCTGAGTCCTTTGTGTAAATCCCTCATGGGCTTCTAGCCCATGTGCTCTCTCCCTCCCCACACTCCCCCGTCCTGCCCTTGGGGCCTGTCATGGGTGGGGGGCCTAGGGGAGGGATAGCAGGGGGTTGGGGGATTGAAGAGGGCTAACATTAGGAGAAATACCTAATGTCGACATTGTGGGGATGGGTGCAGCAAACCACCATGGCACACGTGTACACCTGTGTAACAATCCTGCACATTCTGCCCATGTACTCCAGAACTTAAAGTATAATAAAAAAAATAAATAAAATGTCCTCACTCAGTGGGGGCAGGTCAACAGCCTTCCTAACACCCACCGTATTTCTCAATGAATGCTTAGGAGCAATCACATATACGCCTTTTTGTCACTGTATTTATTTTCTAATGGATGTTGTTCTTTCAGTCAGATTCAAAAAATCACTGGAGAGCTGAGACTTTCTTATGTGTTTTAATTCTAGTACTTGCCAAAGTGACTGGTGTCCCCATGGGAATTAATAGATTTCATCTCTTAAAAACACGACTAAGCAGGGTTGCAATGACAAACAAAACCTCTGCTTTGTGAAGGAGTCTGAATTGACTTCCTGCAGAGGGAAATCCCCACACCCTGTTTCAAATAAGTCTGGTTCCTCTGGGGAGAGTGGGGGTCTCTGTGTTCTCAGGGTCTGCCTCTACTTCTGGGAAAATCTCTGAGCCACTTCTCCAAAGCTGGTGCAGGGACAGTGGCCGCTTCTCTCAAAGTGACACGTGCTGTATGGGCAGAGCGTGGGCCAGGGGACGTGGCTCCCACTTTTCTAATTTGCATTTCTGTGTGTAGCCTCCGTGTCCACGAGGGTGCAGAGGACCCAAGTTCCGACGTTCCTGGCTTGTCTTCCGTGGAGTCGAGGCTCTGTCCCCTGAGAGTGCCCTGTGGGGGATGAGGGAGCCCCAACCTCCAGAGGAGCTTGTCCTCTTCATCGCAGAGCTGTGGGGGGTGAGACAGGCTGGACACTTGCCCTCCCACGATGGCACCAGGCCCATGACGGGCTCTGTGGCGTGTGTTCTGTTCCACGGCCTCTGCATGCAGACCTGAGGAGGCTCACACCTCACTGAGCTGAGGGCTGGGCAGAGGAGTGAAGCACAGACTCGCTGCTTTTGCAAATTTCAGCCAGTTTCATGAAGGGATGTCTCTTTATTAGCCATACACTCAGGATAATTACTGGGCACTTAAGAATTTGTAAATAACTTTTACTAATGTGGTTGTTTTTCTGGGGTTTGGATCTCTGGAACTCCATCCACTGCCTTTGGAGAGTGCGTGCCCCCCAGCCCTACTTGGAAGCAGCTTTTGCTTTGTCTTATGTTTGCTGACGGGGTTCCTCTAAAGTCCCCCTGATATATGTTTTTTCTTAATTCACAAATGCTTTGGTTTGTTTCAGGAAATCTAAAGATTCACATTTGTCATTGTTTTGTTTCTGTCATTAGAGTTCCTGTCCCAAGGTGGTCACATTCCTATTTATAAAAACTTGAGGCAATACTCATTAGTTTACAGGATAAAAATATTGTTTAATTGAAAAGGAAGTTAAATAGAATTGTAAGGAAACAGTAGAAATATAAATGAACAAGGATCATTTTCTATTTAAAATTAATTGCTATTAAGTCAATATGATTGATGGAGATTGGGTATTTATGTGTAATAAATGTTACCATTTTTAATGTAAGGCTATTTAATATAGAAAAATAAAATGCCAGATTTCATAAATCTTCTATAGTTCATATTTACTGAGTTAGGAATCAACTACTTTAGCTCTTCGCCTTATCTGTGTATCTAGACAGTACATTTATTGAGAAATTAAATATACCGAGTCATTCCCTTGTCTTGATCTTTGACACTCATTGTGCTTTACATACACAATAGCTTTGCAGGGACTTAATTTTTTAATATAAAAAAGCTCTTCAGGAAAAACAAGGTAACTTTCTTACCAACATTTATGTTGAGTCAAGATTAACTTAAATATATTTAATTATCACCTAACTCCAACGTTTACCTAGAGCTACGATAATATTCTCTAGGGAAGAAAGAGATACACACTTCAGAGGGTACAAAACATTCTGTTTTAGGAAATGTTTTGCGCCGTGAAGGTGTACTCTCTCCACTTCACTATGGCTGTTCAAAATCTCTCAGTGCAATTTCGGGACCAGAACCCCACGTTCTGGACATTTTCTGGCCTGCAAGCACGCCTTTACCTCTCTTTTTTTCTTGTCCTTGTCAAGGGGCATGATCTATTTTAGATGTCTCTCCAATCTTATAATTAATCTGACCTCTTACGTTACTAGAATGCTGTATTTTACTGCCTTTTTTCTACCAGGAGAGATGTTTATGTTTTGATTTGCTATTCCAATCTCAAACTAGAGACCAACTTGATCATGAAGACATTAAGAACAACCTTAGAAGCCGAATATTTTTGAAGAATTGCCTGGAATATTATAAAGAGTTATATAATTATGTTATGAAGTTTTATATTCCTTCCAAGCTTCTGTTTTCTGCTAACACACATTAATTGAGCCTTTATTAAATTCAAAGTGTTGCAAATTAAATGAATACATGAATGAAAAAATGAATCTCTAATAAAATGTGCTCATGGGCTTTCAGAGCCTAGTAAAGTCAACCGTATATGAATCTATGGAAGAAAATGTGTCACATAACAGATGCTTATGTTTGAATGATTTAAATTAAATACTTTACAACTGATATTTGTTTAAAGCTATTTATAAAAAGAAGAAACATTAATCAAGTTAACTAGAATCTGAGCTCCTTGTTCATCCTTGAATACCATTCTTCTAGTACAGTTGATAAAAATAATGAGTTTAATTCATGTTTGAAACACAAAAAAATGACTAAACCAATTGTGATATGCAGGAAACACTTGTACTGAAATCAGAACAACCGTAGGTGATTTGGCTATTTTTGATTTTGTGTGTATGTATACACAAAAGTGTCAAAGTGAAATTTGATCATTTCAGTCTCATTACAAGGCTTTTTCTTTAAATGGTGTAACTTGCTTCACATTTCTTGCTTATTTATAGATATATTAAAAGAGGTATTAGGGCTGGCTTTGGTAGCTCACGCCTGTAATCCCAGCACTTTGGGAGGCCCAGGTGGGAGGATCACTTGAGCCCTGGAGTGCCAGATCAGCCTGGGCAATATAGGTTGACCCCTTCTCTATAAAAGTTTTCAGAATCAGCTGGGGATGGTTCTTACCTGAGGTCCCAGCCACTCAGAAGGCTGAGGTGGGAGGATCGCTTGAGCCTGGGAGGTCGAGGTTACAGTGAGCTTCTGATGCTTTTACATCCTCATATAACACATGAAGAGCAGAATATAGCAAGGCACGCTAGACTGTGAAACATTCAAGCCTTGGTGGGTTTATCCTCTCCTGCAGATGTTCTGGAAGCATTGTTTGAGGTCGTTCTCCTGGGAAGCAGCGTAAGCCCAGGGCAAGTAAAAGGAAACCTGGGATGTGAGGAGAAGAGGCTCATGCCTGCAGGAGAAATCCAGACATGTTGCAGGCTGAGGGCTGTGGGCCCAGACCCAGCACTTTCTATCAGACCAAAGGGAGGAGGGCCCAGGAAGGAGAGCTCCGTACAGGGAGAATTCTCCAGGCTAGACAGTGTGATGAACTGTTGGAAGAAATCAGTCATATGACAAAAGCAAGGAATTCAAGAACATTGCTAAATATCATGTCAATGTGAAAGCCAAGAAGCACTTAAGGAAGTTGTTGGAGAAAGGAATTTCATCTTAGGAAACGGTTGAATCATTATCTTCGTCTGTAGCAACACTGAGACGCAATGCTACGAAGCTCTGTGTCTTCAGGTAGAATCAATGGCAGATCAAACAGGAGAGAATGATGCTCCAGAACATAATGGAAAGTTACTGAAATTGACATGGCAAAATACAAAGTCAGCAGAAGCGAGGTGAACGCAGGTGGGGGCACATTCACATCCTTATTGTACAAAGTGTGGAATCCAAATATGGACTCCAAGTTTGATGAGAAAATAATTAACTATATCCTGTATCCTTAAAAATCACCAATTAGTGGACAGGTGTTGAACTGCACAGAGAAGGTAGACAGGTGGACACGTGGTGGGGGTGTGAACAAAAGGAAGCGCACCTGTGATGCTAAACAGATCATCACAAACTAGACACTTGTTTCTCCTCCTCACTGAGAGAGATGGAGGCAACTTCCAGAAAAACTTAAAACAGAAAGGGTTATAAACATTAAACATGTTGAAACAGGTGTTTTGGGATCTACTAGGGACGGGAGATTCAGGGTTGTGGAGTAAACAAGTCTGTTTAATCAGTAATCCTACAACAATTTGATTTGGCAACTGTCTATTATTTCCAAAATAATTTAATTTACAAGTTAAACAAACATGGTCCCGGAGGTGTGATTTTTAGTTTCCAGGTGAGAACATCAAACCTTATAATGCAAGGTAGCTTTACCCCACGTCTGGCTAGTGGGGGAGAAAGGGCTGGGCAGGCTGTCTTGGCCTCATGCTCTTCGCACTAAAATGCAGTAAAGGAGGTTGGGAGGTGGAAGTTTCCGGGAGGCTGGTGACTCTCTCACTCTTATATTCTGGGAAAACAACGTTCAACCCAAGCCGATGTTGATATTGTGCGGAAGTTGGGTTAAAGCGTGTGTGAGGAGAGCAGCCCACACACTTCCCTTACACGCGGAGTGGGGACTGCTCCCTTTGAAAAAGAACTATGCCGTTTGCTTCTCGCTTAGAACTGAAAGAGTTATTACTTTTCCCTTTCCTGTTGGAATGAAGGAACAATGGGCCTCTGGACAAGAGTGTGCTATTCATTTTAAATACTTAATAAAAGCCCTGCATACACACCTGAAGTGCCAGCCCTGCAGGGAGGAGAGGAGAAGCCCAGCGACTCTTTGAATGCAGATTTGAGGTTATTTGAATGACTAACGAAACTACTAACAACATTTACTGCTAATAAAACTGAAGATATGATTAGAGTTTCTTTTTGAGCAAGCACAGCGTCTCTTGGCAACCACTGATTTTATTTGAAAAGAAGTGCCTTTGCCATATCATAAGGAGTTTATCTGACTCTGGGACTCAATTGTTAAAATATTGAAGTATTGTGACTTACTGTAATCAAGTCTGCATGCAATTTTCTCTACAAAATAATTGTACGCTTCCACTGCAGTGAAGGAAATTCTCCCTAATAAAAAAACTCACGTTAAACGTGGGAAATGCTCAAGTTCTAAAAGAATTGTTTGCTTGATTACCATCTAACATGTAGAAAATTTTGCAAGAATTTAAATCTGAGAGTTGTTGTAAAATGAATCACTATTTCCTCTTCTAACAGAAAACATAATACACATAAAATTAGTACTGATGGGAAAAAATAATCCAGTAATATGTGGTTGTATGTAGATTTTTTTTCTGAATATTTTTGAAAATATGCAATTTTCAGAAGAGGCCAATAGCCATAAACATGTGCAGACTGTGAGGCCCGGTGTCACTTGCTTTTCACTTCTGCTGGCATAGTTTCTAATCATAAGTTTTTAGATATAAAACTGAAGACTGGTGATAGATGATGAAGTATAAATACTTGCTTTATATTACTTAAACTGTAATAGACATTCTTTTAGCACAAAAATATATTTAAAAAATAATACCAGGCCAGGCGCGGTGACTCACACCTGTCATCCCAGCACTTTGGGAGGCCAAGACGGGCGGATCTCTTGAGGTCGGGAGTTTGAGACCAGCTTGGCCAACAAGGCAAAACCCTGTCTCTACTAAAAATACAAAAAATGGCTGGGTGTGGTGGCGGGCCCTTGTGATCCCAGCTACTTTGGAGGCTGGGCGGGAGAATTGCTTGGACCCGGAGGCAGAGGTTGCAGTGAACTGAGACTGTGCCACTGCCCTCCAGCCTGGATGGCAAAGAGAGACTCTGTCTCAAGATAAATAAATAAATAAAATCAGTGTTTAAAGTGAGGGGGAGAAAGATCGAGATATCTTCTGTTCATTATCTGTGGATAAATGTTTTGTCATCTCTACCCCTTTAGTTAGTGTAAAAGTTACACATTTTTAATAAACACGCAATGAGCACAGAGGTGGCTGAAGGTGTCTGCACCCGCTTTCCACCTTAGCAACGGTTAGTCACTGCTGTCATTTGCTGCATAATTTTGCAGATGAATTTTCTTCATTACAGCAAAATCTTTTTGTTTCCAATAGATGGGCCTTTTTGCGACTATAGCTTTTCCACCTGCCAGCCTTGTATATTTGGCATCATTTCAAATGTTCTTTCAAGACACGTTGCCATCAGAGAGGCTTAAACTGCTTTCAAAATGATCATCTTTTTAGACTTAAAAAGTTTTTAAGATTAGTGTAAACAGTGTCACTATACTGTTCAACATATAAGCAGACTATTTAAACGTGGCTCTTGTTTTGGGGATTATAGGAAGGCAGCACATGAATGGTACATTAAGGAAAAGGGAAGAGGAGATGGCAAGCAGTAATCAGAATAAAGAAAGAATGTGAAGCTGCCGTGGTCAAGGTCGCGTCTCTGCTATGTCCGTCTCCATGATTTAAAGAGAAAAAAAGCTAACTACTTCTTTTATTAAAGTACCCAGTCAGTTAGCAACCATGTGATGTATAGTATATGAAACATCAATATCCATTCAAGGAATTTTATTTATTTGTTTATTTTTGAGACAGAGTCTTGCTCTGTTGCCCAGGCTGGAGTGCAGTGGTGCAATCTTGGCTCACTGCAACGTCTGCCTCCCAGGTTCAGGAGACTCTGTGCCTCAGCTTTCCGAGTAGCTGGGATTAGAGGCACGTGCCTCCATGCCTAGCTAATTTTTGTATTTTTGATGGAGACGGGGTCTCACCATGTTAGCCGGGCTGGTATCCACCTCCTGGCTTCAAGTGATCAGCCTGCTCCGGCCTCACAAAGAGGTGGGATTACAGGTGTGAGACACTGCACCTGGCCTCATTTCAGGAGTGTTAACAGTGTAATTGTCTTCCCTCACTGCCCCTGGATCCCAGACAGCCTGGTGGGTACAGTGAATGTCTGGAGAAAGAGGGGGAGACAGAGAGAGAGAGAGAGAGAGAGGGAGAGAGAGGGAGAGAGAGAGAGAGGTGGGGGTATAAAGAAGGAGAGAAGGAGGGAGGCAGAGACAAAAGAAGGGAGGGAAGGAGAGAGAGACAGAGAGGGAGAGAAAGAAGGAGGGAAGGAAAGGGGGGAAAGCAAGAGAGGGCAGAAAGAGGCAGAAGGAGGGAAGAAGATAGACAGAGGAAGAGAGAGAAGGAGGGAGGGAGAGGGGTCGGAGAGAGGGAGGGAGGAAGAAGTAAAAATCAGCCAGGGAAATAAAATCACAGTTGGTTTTAAAGAACGGAAGAACAGCAACATTTTTAAAGTGGATGGTCTTAAAGCTGGAAAATGAAACTTAATAAGAGTAGAAGAGTTGGCGAGGGAGGAGAACCAGGTGCCCGCTGGGTACTGCCCTCTAGCAGTCTAAGGGCTTTGCTGGAGAAGCAGGGCCCTCCCCTCCCTGCTGCCTGGGAAGGCAGAACTTAGGGTGCAGGGGAAGGCTGAGGCCCGGAGGTCCCGCTGGTCTGGGCTATCTCAATCCGACTGCTCCAAATGGAAGCAGGAAGACAGCCGCTAAGGGTGAGGATGGGCTAGGGCTGACGTGAGTCCAGAGAGGGGGTCCTGGGTGAAACGAGGGGCTACAGATGGGGCCTGAGTGCACCCAGGACTGCTGGCTACTGCACAGACCCACCAGGGCCCAGGGCTCTCGCCGACGTAATCAGTGGCTGTGCATTCCCCCCTTTTTAATGACAGAGAAAAGAAGTGTTACTTTGCAGCAAACTTGCATCTCTTCAAAAACACTTCTATTACATACAGACAGCAAAATGCCCCGCCAGGCAGACAGAAGTGAAATCCCCTGGCAGTGACGCACAGGAAGCTCTGGGTATCAGTGGTTCACACTTAGTAACATGCCCATCGCAAAGCTCATAACCTAACTTCAGAAGCCTTTCAGAAACACTCAGTAAGGTGGAATGCAATGCAACGCTAATTATAAACTGTGTGGAGTTGTGTGGGGAGGTTAAGGCACCTCGGCAAATATGCGTTCCTTAGACCAAGGGCGGGCTGCAGCCCTAGCGCACGGGTGCCCAAGGCCTCTTTACTGCCGCTGGTCGGGGGCTTACATATTCATTGAGCTGCCAGCTCCGAGCAGCCCTTAACAGATCACGAGCGCCCACAGAGATGCATCAGCTGTTGGCACCAACCCCCACCCAGCCATACGCAGCGGATTTTATTTTATTTTATGTATGTCTCCAGCCCACCCACTCAATTTTATTTCTTTTGCCAGGCTGGGTCTCTATGCTTGATTTGGAACCAAGACACGTCATTGCACTTGTGTTTTCACACTTAAAACACGGTGTCATAACGCTGATTTCTGATCTCTCTTCATTTGGGATTATATGTTTAGGAGCCAATCACTTGAAAATGGGGTGGGCCTGAAAGAATGAGACAATGTAATTATCGGAATGGATTTGTTCGGGTCTGCAATATTGGATGAGAATGAAAACGTACACGGCTGTAAAACGCATCTTCTTTTTTCCCAGATTGAAGGGTCCTTCCCCGTTAAGTGCTGTGTGTTCTTGTGGGTTGGAAAGTTTTCCCGTGTTCATCTCTAGGCAACGCTCAGTATTATCAGCTCCTGTATTTCCAGCCACTGAGGCAGGTGTGTGCTTGCTATGTCTCTGCAGATTTCATTTGCATTTTTGAGGGATAACGCGTTTGAGTACTTTTATATGCACTTACTGGGCACATGAAAATAGTCTTTTGTGCAGTTCTCTTTATGAATTTCCCCTACGTTATAATAGGTTATTTAGCTTCTTATTGCTTTGTAAAACTCTTTGTGTATTTTGAATACTATTCATTGTTGGTTTTAAGTTTTGAAAAAACCTTCTAGTGTATGGCTTGACTTTTTACTCTCTTGATAAGTGGAAATGTTTAACTTTCATGCACTCTAATTTATCAACAATTTTCAATGTTGGCGTGCTTTGGCTTCTGTTTATAAATTGTACCTACCCTGATGTCATGAACACATTTTATTTTGTTAGCTTTATCGACTTTCACAGGTAGATGTATAGACCACCTGTTACTTATTTCTGTTATATTTTGTGTCAGAGGTCAAGAGACTCTTTTCTTTCTGTACAGCACCATGTGTCCGTCATTTACTACCAAAATGGTGCTGCATAGAGAGCCGCCAAGAAGCCCAATGGCTTAAGAGAACGAGAGCGTACCCAGCATGCAAGGATGAGGGTCAGCGGCTGAGGCTGCCCGGGGTTCAGGAGCTCCGTCATCTGCTTGTGGATGGACTGAAACATGGCCGGAGAGACCAGGTCTTGTCTTCTCTAAATCCATTGATCTAAAGATGTGACTATGTCATTTTAATTCAAGTTCATCAATGTGAAATTGAACTAATACATTTTTTAGCTTGAATTATTATTGCATTGCTAAGGTAATTCTAAGTTGGATTTGATTCATTAGACTTAATTTTTACCCTTCCTTCCTTCCTTCCTCTTTCTCTCTCTCTCTCTCTCTCTTTCTCTCTTTCTTTCCTTTCCTTCCCTCCCTCCCTCCCTCCCTCCCTTCTTTCTTTCTTTCTTTCTTTCTTTTTTCTTTCTTTCTTTTTCTTTCTTTCTTTCCTTCTTCCTTTTTCTTTCTTTCCTTCCTTCCTTCTCTCTCTCTCTCTCTTTCTTTCTTTCTTTCTTTTCTTTTCTTTCTTTCTTTCTTTCTGAAATAGGGTCCAACTCTGTTGCCCAGGCTGGAGTGCAGTAGTGCAATCATGGTTCACTGCAGCCTTGACCTCTTGGGTTCAAGTGATTCTCCTGCTTCAGCCTTGCATGTAGCTTGGACTATAGAGCATGCAACTACCACCATTTGCTAATTTATTGTATTTTATTTTTTTTTTTTGTAGAGATGGACCAGACTGGTCTCAATCTCCTGAACTCAAGTGATCAGTCTGCCTTGGCCTCTCAAAGTGCTGGGATTACAGGCATGAGCCACTGTGCCTGGCCAAATTTTGACATTTCTGAATTAGAGTTATGTGACAGCTAATTTTATACATCAACTGGGCTGAGCTATGGTGTCCAGCCATTTGGTCAAACAACAGTCTAGACACGGCTTTGAAGACATTTTGTGGTATGATTGACATTTGCATCCATGGACTTCAAGCAAAGCAGGTTATTCTTCACGATGTGGGTGTGGGTGGGCCTCCTCCAAATAGCTGCAGTTCTTGAGTGCAGACTGATTCTCCTGGGAAGTGAGGGCTTGGCCGTCTCCCTAGACCTCGCTCCGCCTGTGGGTGTGTGTTTGTGTTTGTGCCTGTGCCTATTCTGGGGCCCAGAACAATAAGGAAGTCTCTGCAGCAAATGTAGCTCCAGGTGAGCTGCTGTATTGCCCGGGCCACATGATCCGGCAGGCCCAGTGGATCCTGGAGTGCCTGTCTGTGGCGGAGAGGGACGCTGCATGGGGCCTTGCTGAATGGTAGTGAAGGCCTTTAGGAGTCTGGAGGAAGGCCTTGCCATCATCCCAGATGACTGCTCTCCTGTTGAGAGACAGCTCAGTGTTGTCCTGTGACTGGGCTTTAAGAGAGGCTGGCCACTTCACCATGGACCACTTAGTTGCTCTGTGACCTGGGCTTCCCAGCATCAATCGGGGGGTGCTGACCTGGCAAGCTCTAAAGATGGGTGTGCACAGCCACGCTCCATCCTTGAACAGAAGCAATAGCAAAGGCCCGGCGCTGAACAGGTCCTGAAGGCACAAGGAAGTCACAGAAAGTGCTGGCCCTGGTGCCTGGGCCCCCGCCGTCGGCTTCATGGGGAGGTCCCCAGCATCCGTTGACAGAGGGAGAGGAGACCTGGGCCTGGGTTACAGGTGGTTCTGCACGGCATGCAGGCAGCACACAGGAGTGGACGCTGGCAGTGCCAGCGCCTGTGAGGCGTCCCTGAAGGACAGCGGCCAAGGGAAATCCCCCCGTGGGCAGAACTCTAACAGGGCACATGGCTGTTCTTTTTTATTCGTTTCGTTTCCCAGTGTGTGTGTGTGTGTGTGTGTGTGTGTGTGTGTGTGTGGAGAGACACACAGGGCAATTACTGTCTTCTATCTAGAATATGTTGCCTTTAATTTTGTATTTCCTAGTCATGTCGAATATTTGTGTTGACCAGCCTAGGCAACATGGCAAGACCCCATCTCTACAAAAAAAACAAAAATTAGCTGGGTGTGGTGGCATACTCCTGTGGTCCTAGCTACTTGGGAGGCTGAGGTGGGAGGATCGCCTGAGCATGGGGAAGTTGAGGCTGCAGTGAGCAGAGACCATATGCCTGCATGCCAACCTGGGCACCAAAGTGAGATCCTGCCTCAAAAAATAATAATAAAACAGTAATGACTGCCTTTGTCTATAACTACAGATTGTGCATATTACACAGCTAAGTGATGAAAAGAGGTTAAGCGTGTCGCAGGATTGTGGAGGAACACATGATGGGGGCAGAAGCCCCTTGACAGAAGGGTGAGAAGCAGGGTTGGGCACCATCGTGATTTGCATTTGAGCTCTTCTGTTAATAGCCTGAGATTATCATGATTTTGAAAAGAATGTAAATCATTTGAATCCATTATTGATCACTGTGTCTGTGAACAAGAGACTCACAATCTTTTTTAAATTGGTGTTTCGAGAGTCATAGAATTTCATGACCAACATAGGGTTGATAAATTGATTAAGTGTATAAAAACAAAATTAAACTACAACAGTCTTCTGCATTTTGACCCAATCTCTACAGTGAGTACAATGCAGTAGTAAAGAGAATAATTTGGTAGCATTCCATCATAATTATTACTGCCTAATCTATTCAATGCAGATTCTATGGAAACACACACATGAAATGGAGGCCTAATAAAATCACCGAATTCCTAAAAATTTTAACTGTGTTTGAAATATTATTTCTATAGTTGTATTTCTTGTTTCATTTGACACGTCAAATAAACATATTTGACAGTTTTATTATTTTTTATTCTTCCAAAAATCTGTGAGTATCTATAGTATAGGGAGCATTTGAAATAGAAAAACTCACTTGAATATCTACAATTTTAAATTACTCTTGGGGTAAATTTTGTTCATTTTTATTCAAGAAAATACAAATCCTTGTTTGTGGGGCTTGGCTCCTTGCTACGTTACACTGTTGGCTTTGTCTTCTCGTATATGACAGTCAAGGTCCAAGCAGGGAACAGGCGTTTATAAAAGTGGGTAACTGAACAATGAAATTAAGGAAGGCAGTGGTGCAAAGCTACGTGGGCAGATTGCAGGAAAACCCCACATGCGACCCGGAACACAGTGGCCGTAAGTTTCAATTCCGTGGAGAATGCTGTCATTTTCTGTGAGCGTGGTCCGCTTTGGGGAAAACCACAAAGACAGAAACAGCTTCATTTTTTGTAAACTTCATACTAATATTTTGCTTTGAGGGTCATTGCTGAGATAGTAAATTGCACAAAGAACGCAAATAATATTGTTAGAATGTTGAATCCATTCAAACATTTCCCAAAGAATCTAGAGAAAATTGGCTTCATAACGGATTCAGTTCAAAGTTATGTCATTAGATCATTTTGAAGCCAAATCTCAGGCTGCTGTATTGTCAGTTTTGGAATCCTAAGTTTACTTATAAGTTCAGGAAATTGCAAGTCATATTCCAGTCTTCTGGAGCTCAGACGTATTTTTGCTTTCGGTATTCAGGTATATTTTTGTTAGTACATTTTTGACACAAATCTAATGTTTTTCTTAAAGCCATGCAAATGAGGACAGACCGGAAAGTATGCATTTGAATCTTGAGTCTTCTTCTCTCTCTTCCCCAGTTTATTTTTCCCTGTGTAATCTACTTTACAACACGGGATGGATGACACATGTAGGGCCCTGCTGTGACATCCAGTCCTGTGAGCGTCTCCTCCCTCCACGGGGGGGATTCAGGCACAAACCTTCAAAGTCATCATTTCCTCAAGAACATTCATGGCAGCGCTGCTGCCCGCTTGATGGACGCCGTCATAGCAGGGAGTAACATCGGGGCGTCACGCCCCTGCTCCCGAAGGCCCAGCACCTGCCAGGCGCTTGCGGGCCTCATAAAGGGGCTGACAACAACATAAACAAACGCCTCTCGGTGGCCGAGCCGGACAACCTGAAATGCATTTCTGAGGTGAAATGGCCCCTCCTGCAAAGAGCGGGAAGGTAACAGGTGCATGCAGTAGGAATGCAGGCACAAAGTGGTGAGGGACTCGCTGGCGCTTTCCTCAGTTTCCCCAAGGGCTTCCACGTCACCAGCTTCTCCCTGCTCTCCTCCCCAGCCCCGAAGGAACGTCCTTGACGCAGGGAACACAAGCGGACACAAACTGGAATTGATACGTGAATGACAAGCCTGTGGCCGTGACTTCAGGCCTACACGTGAGGCGGGCAAGCTGTTCTTCCCATCCAGCCCTGACGCCTTGGAGTGCGGGACCCTCGACTTCCTGCTTGTGGATGGAAGACATTTGGTTCCTCCTGGTCAGCAGTCAACGCGTTCTCTGTAGATTAATGATCCGTTGACAGAAGGGCTCCACAGAGGATGTGCCCTTTAGATCACAGACATCAGAGAGCGCATTGGAGGAGGAAGATGCCTCTCCCAGCAAGAAGACTCCCATGGCAGGTCCTTAATGTCGGAGGTACCCACGCAGAGTTAGGACCTTCGGATGTAGGCACCCCATGCAGGCCCAGGCCCAGGCCCAGGCCCTGGTTAGTGCTGCCCCAGCTGCAGAGCTTCCTGGGCTCCAAAGAATTCCAGGCAGCTTATGCTCTTTATGGTGAACACCAGCTTAGGTCTGCTTTGAACCTGTGCCTGTGGCAAAATAGGATGTAGGGAAACTTTGATTTTATTTAATCGGAGGTGACGAGCGACTCACCACAGCCCAGTTAAGATCATCCCAACCTTATCAACCCAGACTCCTCCAGGGGCCCACACTGGGTTGACCTTCCACACTCTCTCAGGACACAGGCTGTAAGCAGGCGGCCTCGTGGAAAAGTTCAGTGTTGCACAGAGCCCTCTGAATAATAGGAGATGAGCAGATTTGAAGTCACCAAGTTGTGAATCCCCAGATGCCATGAGTTGATTACACCACTGAGGAGGAATCCATTTCTCGAATGCGATGGCTTTTGCTGAAGTAATTCAAGTTGACCTTTAGAGTTGAGTGCAATCTGTTGTTTTTAATGAAAAGGGTCTCATTAAATATTTATTCACTGCCTTGTGCAGCGGTGAGTCTTGGAGGTGCTGACAGCTCCTGCCTGCTGCCCAAAGGCTTTTCCACACGTGCCATTAACACGGCCTTGATGTCACCAAAAATAACACACGATCAAACTGCTGCCTCCGGGAAAGCCCGCTGCACTTGGAATCACTGAACTTCTCCAACTTTAATGAGTGGGGAGATTGATGTCTATACAGAGAGGTGAAAGAAACGCGAAACAAGATGGACACGGACACGTTCCAGCTTCGGCCTGTGTTCTAGACCTTGGTTCCACTCTTTCTAGGACTTGTCTTCTTCGAGCTTAAAGATGGCAAAAACATTAGTCAACAAATATTTGAGATGTAAACAGAGTGTCTCAAGCTTCACCGGCTAAGGAGAATAGACACGTTTTATGCTTACGATTATGTTAATATTTCAAATATGACTCTTTCTGAGTTTCTTTCTACTTGATTAAAGTCATTTGCTGGGCTTATATTCAGAACTGACTCCCAGGCACACCGTCGCTGAAAGAGTCTGGCTGCCACCTCACTGCAGCTTCCGTTCCCGGGGAACACATGAAGTCACCAATTCATATTCTCCGAGTCCTCACACTGGTCCCCAGTGTTCCCGCCACAGCATCATCGTCAAGTCCAAGATTTACCTTTATTTCCCTCTTCACTGTGGCAATCTGGAGGCTACTTTTTAAGTCAGGTGGGAGTGGGTGGTTCTGTCTTCTATTGATATTCATTCCAAGAGAAACCCAGAGAAAGCCCTGAAGAGTGAAAGGTGAAAACAAAGCAATTGCATATGTACACAGTTCACTTTGCATCACGTTGTCAAGGCAGGGGGGAGGACCGGCCCGTGCTGCGGGTTCTGTATTATACACAGAACCCCCCTCGCCCCTGGACTCACTAGGCATGGTGTCGCATCAAAACCAGCTGAGACCCCTAATCGCTCTGGAAATTTTCTGCAAGTGGTCTTGTGCTGCAAGCTACACTTGGGAGGGTCCATTCCTGACCATCAGGTGTGCATTTATTGCTCTGAACATCGGTGACGGCCCAAATCCTAATTCTATTTTTATTTTCTGGTGAGAATCAGAGAGTAATGTGATTAAACATGTGGGAAGGAGCTTGGGTGATGCTTTGGGGTCCTCATCCAAACCCCAAGTCAGATGCAGGGAACAGTGAGCCTCCTCCCAGGGAGAATCAGCATCTGATAGGACACACGTGACTTCTGTGTGTACCAGGCTGAGCTTTTATTTTTCTTGCTGTTGTTAATGTACAACACCTATCTTTTGTAATCTATAATTTAAAAAAGTATTTCATTGCACATGACTGTTGTCTAAGACTTTGAATCAGTATTATTAAAAAAGTGATGGCCAGGCACTGTGGCTCGTGCCTGTAATTCCATCACTTTGGGAGGCTGAGGTGGGTGGATCATGAGGTCAGGCGATCAAGACCACCATGACCAACGTGGTGAAACCTTGCCTCTACTAAAAATATAAAATATTAGCCAGGCATGGTGGCATGCACCTATAATCCCAGCTACTTGGGAGGCTGAGGCAGGAGAATTGCTTGAATCTGGGAGGCGGAGGTTGCAGTGAGTTGAGATCATGCCACTGCACTCCAGCCTGGGTGACAGAGCTAGACTCTATCTCACGAAAAAAAGAAAGAAAAAAAAGTGACTTAGTACCAGTGAGTGGCACTACCCTAATTGTCTTGGAAAGGCAAGAACAGGACAGACATGAAATGAATATGCAAAACATGCCCTCTTTGGGGTGCACAAGAAAGCCAAAGAATATCATGACATACTCTATATATCAAGATTTCAAAGCAGTTCAAATACAGACAAGTGGTGTGAGAAGTGTGTGGTCAATAGTGGGGTTCTCTCTCGTGGGGCTCCAGAGAACAAGCTGGTGACCGAGGGTGCTCCCTGTGCAGTGGGTCCCATTGCTGGGCTCATCTTTGTACTCACATGGTGGCAACAGCTTGTTAGCATTAAGCCCAGCAGAAAATATCCCAGAAAAATGTTGTCGATATGTTTAGTATATTAGGTTGGGTAGCAATATCAAATAATTGCATTGCATGAATTATATCAAATAATTAGAGGACATTAAATAAAACTACACAATGTAGGTCAACTCTGATGGGAATTAGGTGATTTTTCCTTTCCCTATATGAGGGGTTGCTGCATCCGTTTGTGAGCGCTTGACCTGGTGTAACATTCTGTCTCTAATCTCCAGCTTGCTGATCCAAACTAAAACTTCCCACAGCTGCAGAGCCAACTGTGCTGACATCATGCCTCCAGGGCAGAGATGAGGGGAACATTGCTTTCACTGTGTCTTCCTTAACAGATCTGTAAAGCAAGATAATTAAAACACCTCCCAGAAGGAGTGAAAGGATATTGCTCGTGAATTCGTTCTCAGGACGACTCTGCAGCTGTAGGTGAAAGCCAGCAGGCACACTCCAGGAGCTCTGAGACCAACAGGAAGTATGTTTTGAGTTCCCTTCTCCCATGGTTGTTCTGAAGCATAGGGTCATATGCCAATAAGTCATTTCCTTAAAGTCTGTTTCAAAAGTGATTTATTATTGTGATTTGATTTCCATAACCTCATTAAAACAATGCAAAATATCCCTTCCTGGATTTAGGTCACATGTATCCCAATTATACGAGAACATTCTAACTACAATTTCCAGTATCCATTTTTCTAGTTAAATAGCCTTCCTTTTACCAAATTACTCCAAGTGTTGGTTGTATGTAGCAATTTAGATTGTGTTCTACATTCAGACACGTATAGTGCCGCACGGTAGCAATTACGCATTTCTTATTAGAACTCATAGTTCTTTGTTCTTTACCCATTTCGAGATTATTCCTTCTTCTTCACTTCAAGTAGCTAATTCACTTTTCTTAGAAACCAGTGAGTCCTGAAGATACTGTTTTTCGTGCTTACAGGCATTCCACATTGCCTTGGAGCTCTATTTGTGAAGTTTAATTAATTCTTTAATCCTGCTGCGGCGTTTGTTTCCGGAGCCAGTATCTCCAACTGCCTTTAATGGGTGTCAACGCACCCTGCCTTGTTGACATGCTGAAGTGCCTCTTCGCGTTCTCCGTGCTACCGACAATTTGAAAACATTATTAGACTAGAAAAAGTAAATAATCGTACTCTTTCTGACAAATCCAAACACATTTTAACAGAGCTCTAAAATGTTCCCACATTTTCTGTGTGGGGAGTTAGGAAAAGCGATATCCATAATTTATGGGTAAAACGTTTGCGTGCTGAGACGGCAAGGCGCGTTTTCAGAGGGCAGCGTTTTTTCTTTGGTCCGGGTTTTCGTCGTTGGCTGCTGCTGTTGTCTTAGGTAAACCTCACACCATTTTCCCATTGCACTTGACGACAGCCCCAGTGCCCTCCCCAGGGCAGGGGCTTCTAGGGCAGAAGTCAGGATGCAGAAGGTGGAGATTCCAGGCGTGTGACGTGTGAACACAGCTGGAGTCAGCCTGTGTCCGTGCCCTCTCTGAAGGGTCCCTGTGGGCACCGTCCCAATGACAGCTCCCAGCAGCTTCACGGTCAACCCTGCAGATGTCGTGTCTCTCCGGAGGAGACCAGGAATCATTCGGGGATCCTTCTAAACAAGGGCTTAACTCAACGTCTGTGTTTTTAGCCATATAATTTATTCTGTTTCTCCCTTTGCCCCGGCAGGTCCCCCCTTATAGTCAGAAGTCCCCTCCTCAAGCAGCCTACAAAACTGTCTCTTCATCTCAGTCGCACAGGACAAGGTGATTCCGTCCCTGTGCCTGACGCCTTCGTCACGGGGGCACGCCGCACCTGGTGCTGCTTCCCTTGCCCCTCCTCAGCAGTGCGTCACCTAGAACATACCCTTTCTGTGCTAAAAACGTGGCCTTTTTCTGCCGCGCTTTATTCCTTCTTTCTTGAATCATTAACAAAGTGACCACACATTTACTGTTGTTGGAAAGCAGTAAAACCGGACACATCTAACCTCTCCTTTTTTGCCATTTAAAACTTTCCCGCTGGCTGGTTGGGAAATTCATTCGTTGACTTATTTGTGCATTTATTAATCAATCAGTCGATACTTTCTATCACTTTTTCTGCAGCAGGCGCTGTGCTAAGTGAGCAGGACCTCTGCATCTCAGCCTGTCGAGGGGCGGAACGTAACCTACAGACAGACGACTGTGTGTTTTCTGGGCATGTGTCTGGTATCACAGACTTTTCTCAAAGCTACTCTAAAGGAGTTTTCAAGGGATCTACGCTTCCTTTTTTTTTCTTTAGGGTTCCAAGCTGTAGACATAATTTCATGGAACTTAGCTACTTTTGGTCAATGTGGAGGAACTCACCTCCGGGGAATGAAGCGGGTAAGAAGGGGAGGCCTCAGTCCTGAGGAACAGAGGCTGGCATGCAGCCTCCTTGGCCCTAAGCACCAAACAAATTGGGGAGCTGTAGGCACCTATGGATTCTCCTCGGGCCAACGCAAAGCCCAGCTGGCACGTTTCTAGGGCCCAGGACCCAGATGCACACAGGTGGCTGTCAGTTACAGAAGCTGAGGCACAAAGAGGAATAGCTGGGAGCAGGTTCAATGGTTACAAGGTAAAGAAGAAGTTTATAAACAACCTTTAGGCCAGGCACGGTGGCTCACACCTGTGAGCCCAGGACTTTGGGAGTCTGAGGCAGGCGGATCACTTGAGGTCAAGAGGTTGAGATCAGGCTGTCCAATTTGGTGAAACCTCCTCTCTATTAAAAATACAAAAAAATTGGCTGGGCGTGGTGGCATGTGCCTGTAATCCCAGCGACACAGGAGGCTGAAGCAGGAGAATCACTTGAATCCGGGAGGCAGAGGTTGCAGTGAGTCAAGATCGCGCCATTGCACTCCAGCCAGGGCGTGGTAGTGAGACTCAGTCTCAAAAATAAATAAATAAATAAACAAAGAAACAATCTTTTTTTTTGAGACAGAGTCTTGTTCTGTCGCCAGGCATCAGGCCAGAGTACAGTGGCGCGATCTCAGCTCACTGCAACCTCTGCCTCCTGGGTTCAAGCAATTCTCCTGCCTCAGCCTCCCGAGTAGCTGGGACTACAGGTGCATACCACCATGCCCAGCTAATTTTTGTATTTTTAGTAGAGACGGGGTTTCACCATGTTGGCCAGGATGGTCTTGATCTCTTGACCTTGTGATCCACCCGCCTCGGCCTCCCAAAGTGCTGGGATTACAGGTGTGAGCCACCATGCCCAGCAAATTCTGAAATGTTTTATGTCACCATTATTCTTGAAGAATATCTTCACTGGATGTGAAATTCTAGCTTGGTAGTAATTTTCTTTTTGTTCTTTAAAGGTATTATTCCTTTCTTACTGGCTTTTACTNCACCATGTTGGCCAGGATGGTCTTGATCTCTTGACCTTGTGATCCACCCGCCTCGGCCTCCCAAAGTGCTGGGATTACAGGCTTGAGCCACCGCGTCCGGCCAAACAAACAATCTTTAACACTGACTATGTGTTTAATCGTGATGACCAACAAGGGAGACAACAGCACAGATGCCGAACCACGAATCCCAGGTGCTCTTCCAGTGCCAGCTTCCAGGATCTGGGATCCAAGAGAAGCAGCTTTTAAAATGGGGATGACACAGACATGGAGGGGCTTAGAAAACTAAACCCAGGCTGATGTGTTACCTTCTGACATGAAAAATAATTCCAGGCCAACTCTGAATTCATGTACATTTTGGACTGCAGTGTTTTTCCGTGTTTTCCTGATGGCGATTGCCCAGAGTTGCCTCTTTAAGGATTTCACACATTTCAAAATATTTCAACCTACCTTTTAACTTAATGCTTCTGTGCCCTGACTTATTTTTAAACAATGGCTTTGACAGTTAGGCTTTATAGGAGAATTCTGCTCAACAAAGGCAGGAGGTGATGCTCTTGGAGCAGGCTGTGGGGTGCCCTCTGAAGACCCTGGGCCCCTCGGTGATGGCCACAGTGTACAGCAGCCTGACTGCCAGTGCCTGGGGTTCACCCTTTCCACTAGCGCAGAAGCCCTTGAGAATGAACAAACTAACGACCCTAAGGGAGCTGGTGCGTGATGGCCCCAACTCCCACGCGCCCCTGAGCGGGCATCTCCCAGCCAAGGGGCCCAAACTGATGTCCGTGGATCTCCAGCCTGGACTGAGCTCCACTTACCCAGGGCAGATGCTAGCTTTGGATTGGAGCCAACACTGGCCATCTCTACTTTCTTGAGTGGTGGAATCATAGTTCCACCACTTACTTGAGGAAGGACTTTGAGCCACGCCCCCAGCCTCCATGCCTGCTCCAAAAATGAGGCTGCAGACATGTGCATTCATGAGGTTTTCATGAGAATTCAGTCAGGATGCACACATATCATGTAACACATGGCCACAAGATTGTTAGATACTAGTATTTGCTGCCACTGAGTCACGTTAGAGGGCAGCTGAGAAAAAGGAACAACCCATTTCTGGATTCCTGTTCACCCTGGCTGATGAAGAATTAGTGAAATCACCTGAACAGAAGGAAATTAAGATATTATACACTTTGAAGTAAATGAATTCCTTAGCTAATAATGGCTCTTTCCCAATTGTAGAAGGCAGCAGTTTGGATTCTCTGAGTTTTCTTAAAAAACATTTCGTTTTACAGTGTTCCTTCGCTGGTGTGCAGTCTGTCAGAAATAACACAGATGATGACAGATTTCTCTTGACATATGTTGGTTGGATTGTTGGTATAAAAAGCCGGAAGGAAATGCACAATCTAAATATTTTTAGTTAAAAGCGTTCGTGTTTGCTGCAGTGTTGTTGCAGTAAAAAGGGCAGGCAAATGTAAAAATAAAATGGTGACAATTTGACAAAACTTTATCATTTGGAGAGTTTCTAAAGTATTATTCTGGTAGAAATAGAGTTGGAATAATAAAGTCCCATGTTGGAAATATCGTAGGGTTGAGTTTATAATAGTTGACGAAAAAGAAACTCAGATTCAGTAACCAAGAAGTGTTCATTCCATAAGCCAGAGTCCTGGCTGAAACTCTGTTGTTCAACCAGGTTGAAGGCTGAAGACAGCTCCAGATGTGTGGGACGGGTCAAGAGTTTGGAAGACCAGGAAGAAGTCTCATGTGACTGGTAAAATCCAACACAAGCAGAGTAGGAGTCGTGAAGGGAGTGTTCACACCCTCTAGCAAAAGCTCTTCATCAGAGCTTGGGTGGGAGCAGACAGACGTGGGGCCTGGCTGTATTCAGTGGGCAGGCTTCCTAGAACCGGTGGATGGCTGAGAAGCAAGGGGCGTGGCTGTGGCACAGAAGCAAGGTGGGAGCAAGCGTAGATATCTAGCAGCAAGGTCAAGGTGGGCTCCGCAGTGAGAAAGAGGTTGGCAATATTTATTTCCTCCTAGTGCAAGGAGCAATCCTGCTGTCTATGGCTGTGTTGGGTTAGGAAGGTGAAAGCGGTTTGTAGCTCGTTCAAGAGCTGCTGCTCTGTCTGCAGAGCCTCCAGATGTGACCACTGATTAGCCTGCAGCTGACCCAGCAACCTTTCTGAGGACGGGATCAGCGGGATGCACAACTTCACATTCCAGAGAAAAGCAGAGGCAAAAAAAAAAAAAAGAATGAAAGCCTCCCACTTATATTTTTTAACCTTTTCTGTTGTCTCAACATAAGATAATTATAGGAGAATTGAGGTTATTTGTTATTTGTAGGGATATTCGTGGTTTTCCTCAGCGCTCTTGGGGCTGAAGGTATTGTGCCCAAGTGAACAGTCATTTAAGAGCCCTCAGCAACAGCAACGCGCCTCTCAAGGTTGTGCCCTATCCTGTTTTTTCCCTTTATGTCATTTGTAACAACGATGGCCTCTGACATTTAGTTAATTAAATTTGCCCACAGTGTCTGACTTGGTTGTGCAATTCCTCTAAGAATGTAATTTTTAAAGGTGGCAAGAAGAATGGCTAACCTTGATGAGTCAGTTAGCCACGGTCGCAGGCTATTCAAGATGAGGGGGAAAATTAGAATGCTTGCACAACGGACACATAAAAAGCCCCTGGAGAAAGCACAGATGTGGAATACTTATGATCTAGGTGATGCTTAAAAAACAAGACAGTGAAAGAAATCAAACGATTGCAGGATTGCAAAACGTGCCCTATGCCAGTCAAGGATCTCTATATGTATCAGTTTAATTTACCACCTTTTTTTCTGAATAAGTTTTGCATACGTGATTTTTAAATTACGGCTATTTGACAAGTTTCCTTTGACTCTTGTTTAAGAAGTGTTCAATTTGTGTGGGAAGTTTTTATTTAAAGTGGGTGGTGACTTGCATCAGGGGGCTGCAGTTGGTGAGCACTGAAATGGTCACGGGAAAGAGTTAAGAATGGAGTGGATTGGATGTCCTGATGGGCTGGGTGTGCGTGGGAGAGCAAGAGAAAATTCTTCAATTTTCTCAAGCTATCAAAGATGTTGGCTTGAACAACTGGAAGAAAGGACACACCAGCCACTGGAATGGGGAGGAGGGTGAGGCACCCAATTTGGGTGCTGGGGGCTCATCTTTGTGCACATTCAGTTTGAGGTATCCAGGGCACATCAGAATGAAGAGCCAAGCAGACTGCTGGTTATGCAAGGCTGCGCTGGGCAGTCTTGGAATATCGGAATGAAAGCCTGGCTGTTGATTAAAAACCTGTGTGTGGTTTTCAGCCCTGACCCCGTGTGATCACAAAGCTTTTCCTAGAGGGCTTCTTGGAGATGCTGCCATCTCCACAACAGACTCGGGGCACAGCCAAGCCCTGGGGTCTGCCAGGGATGGAGCTGGCTGGTAAGGATGAGGCCGGCTGTGCCCCTACCCCCACCCCTGGCTTGACACCTCCATTCTGAGGAATTCTCAGTGAGTCCTTTCCTCAGCACCTCTGCCAAGACTCCCGGGTGAGGCTAGGGTAGAAGAGGAAGATTCACCTAGCACCTCTCCTCTCCCTCCCTGGGACTCCCAGGGCCTTAACACCTGGCCCTCTCCGCAGGGCTCTGTCCACCGTTTCATGACTGGCCCTCTCTGCTCTGTGCTGACACCCAGCACCCCCACCTGCCTTTGCTCTGAGGGGAAAATCAAGCCAGGCCTTCAGGCCGAAACTCCTGCTCACACCATTGCAGCAATGAATGGAGCCTGCTCTGCGGCCTCACTGCGGCCTGCTGTCTCACTCAGCAGCCCTGACACTAGCGTCATTTTACGCCATGAGACTGGATGTGGCCACTGAAGCAGGGAGTGTTCACAGAGAAAGGAAGGGGCACGCGGGCTGGGCAATGTCCAGGGGCGTGGGAGGAGAGTGGGATCCGCCGTGGACACGGCTGCAGGGCCACGTGTGGCCTCGGAACACGGAGGAAGGAAGCACTGAAGGACGTAAGGACTGTCTATAAAATGCTCTGAAATGACCAGGGAGGTCAGGGCCAGAATGTGCCCTTGGACGTGGCGATGGGGAAGCGTGAGTGACCTTGGGAGAGGCTTGGTGGAGATGATGCTCATGGAGTGGGCGGAGGTGTGACACAGGGGACAAACCGCAGACAGCAGGTGCAGGAGGCCCTGAGAAGTGTCCTCACAGCACAGAAAAACTGGAGCCATAGGTGGTGGGTGAAGTGAGTTCAAGACTTTGAAAAAATAATCACAAGTTTCGTACTGCTGTAAATGAGTGGGAGAAAGGCGGAGGCCGGGTGCGTGGGTCTCGCCTGTAATCCCAGCACTTTGGGAGACCGAGGCAGGCAGATCACCTGAGGTCAGGAGTTTGAGACCAGTCTGGCCAACATGGCGAAATTCCATTTCTACTAAAAATACAAAAATTAGCCAGGGGTGGTAGTGTGCACCTGTAATCGCAGCTACTTGGGAGGCTGAGGCAGGAGAATTGCTTAAACCCGGGAGGCAGGGGTTTCAGTGAGCCAAGATTGTGCCATTGCACTCCAGCCTGGGAGACAGAGCAAGACTCCACCTCAAACAAACAAATAAACCAAAAAAGAAAAAGAAAAAAAAGAAACAAAGGCGAAAACAGTGCTGTAGAAGGCGGCGCATTCCTGGACGATGTGCTGGAGAAGCCAGACGAGGACATGGTCTGGGGCATCCCAGGTGAGGAATTGGACTTTCAGAACAATCCCCATGCTTGCAGGCTCTCTGGATCATCTGGATGGCCATCTTTGAAAATTACACATTCCAAATGTGTTTTTTAGTTTCTATTAAGGACCGCATATGAATGATGCACTAAAATGTTCCTTTAAATCTGTTAGCTCTTCAAGGGCAAAGCTTGCCCTGAAATTATTTTCTAGTGTTCAGAGCAATTAACAGAGCACTGGATAGAAAACGGTTGCTTAATGCATATTTATTGAATTTTATAATTTATTCCTCTGAAAGAAACATCTCCTGACAATCATAATTTTGTACAATGAATTTGGAATCTAGCGAGTTATTAAAAGTAAGTTTTAGATGAACAACATTGAGTCCTGGTGTGTGTGGGGGCAGCTGGATTGCTGGAACTCGAGAGCTGCTGAATGAAGAGGGGTCTCAGCCACAGATATGAGCAGCCGAGGAGCTGTGGTACAGCCTGAAGGTGAGGGTGAGACACCTACCCAGACCCAGCACTTGCTGATAGGAGATGATGTCTGAATTTCACATTCCTAGA
>NW_016108022.1:572661-602167 GCF_001604975.1 Cebus imitator
GAGTTGGAGTCTCTCTGTCGCCCAGGCTGGAATGCAGTGGCATGATTTCAGCTCACTGCAACCTCTGCCTCCTGGGCTCAAGCAATTCTCTGCCTCAGCCTCCAGAGTAGCTGGGACTACAGGTGCCTGCCACCACACCCAGCTAAGTTTTGTATTTTTAGTAGAGACAGAGTTTCACCATCTTGGCCAGGCTGGACTCCAACTTGGACTGGGCAGGGAGGGAGGAGGTGAATCCAAGAATTTTACTTTTATCTGGGACATTCACATTGTTTACATCCTCACTGCAAGGATCAACTAGAAATAAGCAGCCTTAAGACAAGAGGAACCTGCAAGGAAATACATTGTCCTTTGTGAGCTGTGTCAAAAGTAGTAGTGACAGCAATAATGTAGCTACATCCTCTTAAAGTGTATTTTTTGTTATAGAGCCAACATTTATTTCTGAAGAGGTGAGATTCTGCATGAATATGCTGAGGGGCTTTTTCCTATTATTTTAAATGTGAAATTACAACACACAGCATATAAACCTAAACCCCTAACGATTGTCCTACAGTATAACTGAAATTCAATAAACCGTCATACATAAATAGCAATTATCTTAGGAGATAAGATGCTTAAAATACCTTTAATCAATTAAAATGTGTATTTTGCTGACAATCAGTTGCTTATTGGGCAAGAATATGATCTCTCAGCATCACTGAAATTCAAGAGGCATATCCTTAGTGGACATTTAACTAGCTTCTCCAAATGTATAAGCATGATTGCAATGTTCAGCCAATTTTATTTTTGAAATAATTCAAGATACTTCTCACATTTTATCATGTTAGTAATGTACTGAGTTTAGGAGATGTAAATAGATTTTTTTCTATAAAACAGGCCCAAATAATTTATTAAGAGGAACTTTTTCTTAAAGTTTTGAAATTAACATAGAGATATTCTACCAATATAACATTCACTAGGAAGATACGCTGCAAGGTATGTTTGTCATAAAATTACATAACTTGGGGCTGGGTGGGTGGGTGGCTCACACTTGTGATTGCAGCACCTTGGGAGGCCGAGGTGAGAGGATGGCCTTAAGTCAGGAGTTCAAGACCAGTCTGGCCAACATGATGAAACCCTGTCTTTACTAAAAATACAATAATAATAATAATAATTATTATTATTATTATTAGCTGGGTGTGCTGGCGGGCACCTGTAATTCCAGCTACTTGGGAGGCTGAGACAGGGCGGTGGAGGCTGCAGTGAGCTGAGGTCGCACCACTCCGCTCCAGCCTGGGCGACAGAGCATGACCTAGTCTCAAAAATAAAAATAGTAACTTTAGGACAACTCTTGACTTGGGTCAGCAGCTCCAATTTATACGATCCACACAGTACCAGCTGGGAATGATTCAGTGAAACAGAAACCAGCACTTTGGGTGTTGCAAGAAGAAATCTAACACATCCTGCTGTTCCACAACCTTACCATCATTTCCTATTGACAGGATTTTGGATTTAGCTGGCAGCAGGTATGGAGTTATTTTTTATTTTAATTTGGTATGACATGAAAACAAATACTGTGGACTGCATTTTATGTGCTCATTTGCCATCTGTTTATCCTCCCTGGTGAGGTGTTTGTTCAGACCTTTTGCCCATTTTTAATTGAGTTGTTTGTCTTCTTATTGCTCAGCTTGGAATGCTATTTGTATCGAGTACATTCCAGTCCTTTATCAGATACTTGTTTTACAGATATTTTTCCAGCCAATGGCTTGTCTTCATTCTCTTGGCAGTGTTTATGCCAAGGAGAAGTTTATGATTTTAGAAAAGGAGAGTTGGTCATTTTTTTTCTTTGTGGATCACGTCTTTAGTATTGGATCTAGAAACTCATGGCCAAAGCAAGATCTTAGGGATACTCTATTAAGTTTTCTTCAAAAAGATTCATTGTTTTATATTTTATATTTAGCCCTGTAATACATTTTGATATTATTTTGAAATATGAATGTTCTATTCTTGCATTTTTTTTCACATGAACATCAAATTTTCCCACCATCATTTTGTTGAAAGCTGACCCATTCTCCATTGAATTGCCTATGCTCTTTTGTTAAAGGGCTGCTGACTGTATTAGCGTGATTTACGTCTGGGCTCTTAATTCTGTTCTGCTGGTCTCTGCCTGTTTCTTCACCAATGCCAAGCCGTCTTGATCACTGCAGGTTTATTGTAAGTCTTAAAGCTGATTGCATGGTGTTGTTTCTAAACTTCATTCTTTTCCTTTAATACTGTGTTCACCATTGTGGGTCCTTTGCTTCTCTATGCAAACTTCAGAATCAATGTGAGGATCTCCAAAAAGTAACTGGCTTGGGCTTTTGTTGGGATTGCACTGAATCTATCTGTGAGTTTGGAAGGACTGACAACTGAACAAAAAAAAACTTCCTGTTCATGAAAATAGAAGATCTCTCCATTTATTTAGATTTTCTTTATTGTTTTCTGTCAGGGAGGTTTGTAGTTTTTAAATGCAGATCTTGTACACAATCCATTCAATTTATGTGTGTCTGTCTCATTTTTCTGCTATTGTCCTTGGTATCATCTTTCTAATTTCAAATTGCAAATGCTCATACTGATGAAAGAAAGGCAAGTGACTTACATACGTTGATCTTGTATCCTGTAACATCGTTATATTATTTATTAGACCAGGAATTGTTGTTATTTTGGTCAGTTCTTTGGGAGTTCCTACATAAACCATCCTATAATCTGGGAACAATAGAGTATACTTTCTTTTTTACAATCTGTATACAGGCTCTATATACGGGCTGTAAATATACAACTGCCTTGTACAGGGCGTTCAGTGGGATGCTGAGTAACAACCACAGAAGGAACCCCTTTGCCTGGGTCCCACGTGGAAGGGGAAGGCCCTCCACTTCTCAGCTCCTAGTGTGATGCTGGCTGTGGGTGTTTCAGCCATCCCCCAAGCTGATGAAGTACTCTTCTGTTTCTAGTTTGCTGACAGTTGTTTCATGCAGGGTGTTGAGCTTTGTCAAATGCTTTTTCTGCTGTTATTGGTATGACTGTATGGTTTTTCTTATTTAACCTGTTGATGTGGTGGATTACAATAACTGAGGCTTTTCGTTTCTTTGTTTCTTTGTTTGTTTTGAGCCCGTCTCACTCTGTCTCCCAGGCTGGAGTGCAGTGGTGCAATCTCAGCTCACTACAACATCTGCCCCCTGGGCTCCCACATCAGCGTCCAGAGGAACTGGGGCTGCAGGCACACATCCACAGGGCCCGGCTAAGCTTTCTTTTGAGACAGGGTTTCCCCGTGCTGCTCAGGCTTGCCTTGTATTCTGGCCTCAAGCAAGCCTCCCACCTCGGCCCCTCAAAGTACTGGTATTGCAGGTGTGAGCCACCATGCCGGCCACATTAAGTGAGTCTGAAGTGTGGAATGTGCCCTGCATACGTGGAAAAGCAACTCACTTGGTTGTGGTGTATCATTCATTTTAGACATTCTGAATTTTATTTGCTGTTACTGTATTTGAGGAATTTCGTACATATGTTCTTTAGAGGTTTTGGTTTGCATTTTTCTTCACTTTCCATCTCTTTGCCTGGTTTTCACGTTTGAATAATGCTGGACTCATGGAATTAGCTATGTTCTTTCATTCCTATTTTTTAGAACACATCATAGAGAATTGGTATCATTTTTTCTTAAACATTTAGTAGTGTTCTGTTTGCGAAGTTACTGCTTATTGATTCAATTTCTGAAATAGATATAGGCCTATTCATTTTACTCAGTTCTCCTTGTGTGAGTTTTGACAGTTTGTGTTTTTTAGGAATTGATCCATTTCATTTGGTGCTAAATTTGTGGGCATACAGCGTTTCATAATATTCCTTTATTCCCTTTTATTGCTCATGGGTAGTAATGCCTCTTCTTTCATTCTGGTATTTGTAATACGAGTATTTTTTTCTTTTATTTGGTTAGCCAGGCTAGAAGTATATCATTTTAAAAATGATTTCAGAGAACCTGCTTTTGGTTTTCTTAATTTTTGCTATTAATTTCCTGGCTTCAGTTTCATTGATTTCTAATCTGATTTTTGTTTTTTCTTTTCTTCTCTTTATTTAAGCTTAAATTGTATTTTTTTCTCTAGTTTCTTGAAATGTAAGCTTAGATTTCAGATCATTTTTTTCTAATAATGCTTTTATAATAAAATGTATTTCTTTGTAGTATCACTTTACCTTATCCCATACAATTTAATTAGAAAGTTGTGTTGTGATTTTTATTTAGTTCAAAATGTTTTAAAAACTTTCTTCACACTTTTTTTTTGACACATGCATCATTGAGAAGTATGCTTTTTAATTCTGAATTTGTGAGGATGGTTTGACTATCTTGCTGTTAGTAATTTATAACTTAATTCCATTGAGGTCTGAGAATGCATTTTGTCTGTTTTCTTCCTGTAAGTTTGCTAAGGTGTGTCTCATCATCCAAAGTGCGCACAGTCTTGGTAAATGTTCCCAGTGACCTTGAGAAGAATGTATTTTCTGCTGTTTGTTATGTGGAGTATTCCATCTTCTACCTTGAATTGTCATATAGATCACGTAAATTTCCATTGTTGTTCAGATTAAGTATAATTCTTATTAATGTTCTGCTTGTTAGATCCATGCGTGACATGACACATTACCACTTGGCATCACACACGCAACGGGGTTGTCTACTGTGGAATGTGAGCCTCATGAGGGAAGGGACTTGTATTAATTTTTGTTGTTAGTTGCTCTGCTTTTTTTTTTAATACTCTAAGCTTAGAACTTGAATATCTGCCCTACAGACATCTGTTGAATGAATGGACAAGCCAAGAATTGATTTGCTCAGTTTTGAGACTCCAGCAGATTTGTGGAAAGACTGTTACAAAGTTACCAGGAGCAGAAAATTTTCTGGCCATTATAAATGATTTTGGAGCATATAAAGTTATATAAAAGTGTCCAATTCAATAATAAGAATAATGCATAAAAGGAGATAATTCACACAGAGCAAGTAAAAACCATCTTTAATCATGTAAAATATATACAACCTCATTAACAGTGGTAAATTGAAACACAAGATCCTTTTTTAAATCTAACAAATTGATAGATATTTGAATAAATTCTTTCTTCTTTAAAAATAATCTTCATGTGGAACAAATTTTGCTTCTCTGTCTTTTTTGCAGGAATGTCAGTAAAACCCCTGTAGAGTTTTCTTCATTTTTCTTCTTTTTGCGTACTTACAGAATTCCTCAGTGCTTTTTGGGATTGTTGGGGGATATTTCCTTTCTCTGCATTCACTCATGTATTCACTTAACAAATGAAGCTCGAATACAGGGTGACAGCGTAATCGGCCACAGGAAAAATCTAGGTGGGTTCTTAAAACGCACATAATTCAATATCAAGGTGGGGCGGACTGGAGACCCAGGAAGTGCTGAAGTGAGAGCCCTGCAGGGAGCAGCACCCAGGACACCCCAGGAGACCTGGCCTCGCGCTGCGTTGGCCCCTCCGAGGACCATTTTGGTTCTTAGATGACTGTGAAGACAATGTATGAATGACAGAAATAAAACAAAGGAAACCCCCCGAGGCTGCCGTGGGAACCTGGGAGCAGGCCCTGGCTGCTGCTGGAGAGGAGGTGATGGCACGGGGTGGGCGGACACGGGTTCAAGGCCAGCTGTCTGGAGTGCAGCAAAGCCTAAAGCTCCTTAAGGATGAGGAGGGCACCCATCAAAAGGAAAACGGGTTCAGGGGAGTCGATCGATCCTTAATGAACTCTGGAGCAGCGGTGTGGGGCCCTGGGTGCATCAGGGCCTGCGTCTCCCTCTCACGGGAGCTCTGCAAAGGGCTCCCAGGCCCAGTCGGGGTTAAGGGCGCACTCTGCTGTCCCTGAGCTCCACGGGGCTAGGCCTGACAGACAGCCAGCATGGCAGCTGAAATGCACTTGGGGGAAGACGTGTGTGTACTCCTGGGGGAAGAATTCAAGCTAAGGAGCCAAGTAAAGAACATATTTTTTTTAAAAAGTAAGATTGTAGGAATTTTTAAGATTTCCAGAGCTGCAAAACTCAGGATAGAATGTCCGTCAAGAAGAAACCCAAAAGAAACCCAAAACAACAGAGAGAAGAATGCAGGGGGCTTCAGACTGCCTGTGCGGTAACTATGGAGAGAAAGAGAGAGAGGGAGAGAGAGGGCGCATGCACGTGTACACTAAGTGAACACAGCATGGGTATGAAGCTTGGAGAAATTCTTTGAAATTTGGGCACAGTATAGGAGACAGAACTCATTCTGCCTGTCTCCTGGGAGAATCTGAACAGTTTTGGTGATAATTCTCTGGAAGGAGTGAGTCTAGGATGTTGGGTTTTGGAAGACATCCGGCTCCCTTATCATTGGCTTGAGGGTTGGAGAGTCTCCTTCTAACAGCTCGTGGGCAAAGGTGCTGGGGTGTGTGGTGGAGGACTCAGCCCCAGGGAAGAAACTCACTTTACTCAGGTTCAGAGCTGCTGGTGCTATTCCCAGGGAGCTGAGAGGTGCTGAGAGCACAGGAGTCTGGCCGCTAGGTCAGCAGAGGGGAGTGACAGTGGGGACGCTAAAGCAAGGGCTCTCAGTGAAGAAAAGACCTGGAATCTGGTTGCTTCTTTCTGCATTTCATTTAGAAATGCTCCCCCCAAAATCGTGTTTATTCCTTTCTGTTGTCATATGGTGAGAAGCAGCTGTCTGAGAAAATGGAATGCCAGGAAATTAGCTTTGATCTAGGAACAGGGGATTTGAGAGCGGCTGTATTGTTTTAATCTAGGCCTGGATAGAATAGAGCACACAATGGTCAGTTTGCTATTCTGTCCGTTCTTTGATATAATAATTATTAGAACACATTTAAGAGTGGGACGGAAAAGGATATGCAGCTGTTGAAAGAAGGATTGGAGAATCACCAAAGCTGGGCCGCGCGTCACCACTAGGCTGTCCAATTACTGTATGAATGAAGATGTCAGGAAGCGCACACATCACTGAGGCGAGTCCCAGGGACCCGTGTTCCCAGGGAAGTGCAGGAATTATGAAATGTAAAAAAATCTGAATAGTTTGAATAAAATTGGAAATATTTAAAGAAGGGAAGAGGAAAAGAAGGAAGGTTAGAAATGGATAAACATACGTTTGTAAAGGAGAGTGACTTTTGGAAGAGGAAAGGTCATACAGGAAAGATACATTTGAAAGAAAACTTGTAAAATCCCTTCAGCTACAGGGGGAAGTCAGGGGAAAGTGTAAGTATAAGTACTTGTTTGAACATGTTTTAGTTTTAAAGAGTTGGCTTTAATTATCTTCAATCTGGGAGTGACCAGAGATTTTGCTCAGTTAAAGAAGACAGTGGCACACATGAAACTGACATTCTCTTTAGCCACGTGTATGTAGCTTTCTGGATTAAGAATATATAATAACTCATAAACTAGACCAGCTCTGACTCTGATTGTTACCCTGTATGATCTCGTGTTTCTATTTTTAAAAGTTCCTTATCATCCAAGTAGTTTGCTGGCACTCACCAGTGACTTTTCCTTTTGGATTAAATTTATCCTCAGGAGATCAGTCGGAAGCCAGTCTTTTAACTCCATAAGCTGATTTTATCGAAAAGCTCATCATGGCCTGATCTCTGAATCATTGTTCTCAGCTGGGCCTCCGGGGTATGTGGGTTGCGCGTTTCACGTGGCCAGGGCAGGCCGCTGCTCGGGAGGGAGCAGGCACCTGGACCCACCAGAACGCACTCCCCAACACTGTCCATGGACATTGCCTGCTTTAGTCTTTAGGAATCATTTGGCTGCGTTTCACAATGTGTATTTTTGTATGCTCATGATTAAATCTCTTTCTAATGGCAACTCCGTAAGAAAATAAACCTATGTCCACAATATCAGAAGAGACGGATGTTCTTGGAGGAGGTGGAAGGATCCAATTCTAACCTAGTGCAGCTGACTGAGGATGTGACTTCAATGGGTGGGTCAGTGGGGAATATTTTATCCATGGTGGGTTATGAAGAACACATTCTGCTTCTCTGTTATGAATTAGGAGAAGCAAGGATGTCCAAATGGCCTTTAAATGGTTTAATAAAGATAAGAATCATGTGCCAAAATAGTATCAGATTCATTTGGGCAAAAGATACAAAGAGTTGTACACTCTAAACAATGCAAAATCTAATTATTTTATGCGTGGGGCTATTTAGTTCATTGAAAATTTTGCAGTAGGGCACTGTAGCCTGAACTTGGCGTTATGCTACAGTCAAAAGCTAAACCAGGCATCGCAGAACTGATAAGACTATATAAAAATGCAAAAATCCAATAAGCAGTTGCAGAATAATTCCTTAATGGATACCAAAAGATATGCACGTTTCAGAACAGGCTTGAGATTCCATTTGGACTGGAGGAATGGTTTGTTTCAAGGAGAGTGATGTCTGATATTTAGTGACTAGTCACTCTGCCATGCGGAACAGTATACATCATTTCTCTCATCATTTGGCATTTCCAGAAGATTTGCTGTGTAACATTTATTGGCTGCTCAGTATTGTAACATTTCTGAATTGCGTTGTACCTAGAGACCTCAGCTACCCTCCTTTTTTATAGACAAATAATTGTATGTATCACAATTAATAGCAAGGCTGACCGGCCATTTTTGTAGAGCATTTAATATTTTCCAGCACATTTGCTAATATGTGGAAACGTTACTTTATTCAGTCCGTGAGACAGCCCAGTGAAGCAAGTGTGTCTGTTACTCTCATTTTAAAAATGAGGAAAAGGGAGGCACCAGGAGATGAAGTCACCTGCTAGACGGAAGGTGGCCTGAGCTGGAATACAGACAGGACTTCAGATCTGAGGCTGGCCGGAGCTTAAATCAACACAAGCCACCCCCTCTCCTGGGCCACTGCCTGCGTTCAGAGAATTTGAGGAGTGGCCCAAGGTCGAGGAGCTTTTTTTTATACTTTAAGTTCTGGGGTACATGTACAGAACGTGCAGGCTTGTTACATAGACATATACGTGCCACGGTGGTTTGCTGCGCCCCGTCATCTACATTCGGTATTTCTCCTAATGTTAGCCCTCCCCACCCTCTGCTATCCCTCCCCTAGCCCCCCAACCCCGACAGGCCCAAGAGTGTGATGCTCCCCTCCCTGTGTCCATGTGTCCTTGTTGTTCAACACTTATGAGTGAGGCTTTTTTAAAGCAAAGACGAGCAAAGCCACCATCTCTGCCCCAGACCTACTTGCATTGTTTCCAAAGCGCTAGTAATTAAATTCCTACCTGCAATTCTGAAAAACCTACTGCTAAGTAGTTGAGCATTTCTCAACCTAATCTCCAGTGCTTGTGTATGCATTGATTAGACGTCACACTGGTGATTTTCCTGCTTCCCTTTCTTCTGTTGACACTTCTATTTCTTCGAGGAACTCTGGGTTATTCTGGGGCTGCAGAGAAAGGAAGTCCGTCTCAGCTTCTCACCAGCTCCTCCTTCCTTTCACATCCCCTTTCTTGGCTTCACAGAGGGAGGCTTGGCCACGTTTTCTAGGTCCTGTGGGTCAAATTATTATTTTTGAGAAGGTTTTCAAAGTATCTTTTCAGAAAAGACAGCATTTTATAAGTCCCATATCTATTCAGAAAACCCACTTCGAATTTAATCACTTCCTATAAAAATTTTAATGACCATACATCAGTGGAGCTACAGGAGAGTTATTAAAACAGAGCCAGGAATAATCCCCAGGGTCCTTTCTGCTTCCTGAGAGCCACCAATGGTAACGGATGAGAGTAATTGAACACATCTCTCAGTGTTGGCTGGCTCGGTCGGCAGCCGTGCGCTTGGCATGCAATCGCATCTTGAATCACGGTTGGTGGAAAACACGCAGAGCAGCTGGGGGTCAGTCCGTGCCTTGGTACGTCAGCTGCAGTGGGTCAGGTGTGTGAGGGATGTAACAGGTGACGAATTCTCACAGTGCTGTGAACCCCATTGTGTAAATACCCCTGCGAGCTGAGGTGGCGATGAAGCATGACTCAGTAGGTGTTATTCAACTTGCATTACCTGAACTACAGCTAAAAATTACGGATTAGTTGATGGCACACAAATTCTTTGGGTCTTACATGAAAAGCATAGTTTTCTAAGCTGTAAAAGTTGTGGTTTTCTTTATGTTAATTTGTGTTCCACAACAATTTCTGTGATTTCAAGGGGTTATGCAACACATGCCATCTTGGCTGAGATTCCTGCCTTGTGTTTGTAACCTCTGAACATTTATCTCTCCAGAATTCAGATAATTGTGAAACAATGGTGTAGAATTTCGTAGTGAGTTTAATGTAATTAGAATGAGAGAAAAGGGGGAAAAAGGAAAAGATACGGAAGATACATTCTCAATGCCACCTTTGCGTTTGTGTAACATGCAGGGTCACGGGCCCTCACAAGATGTACCCTATTAAGACATTTTGACACAATTTCCTTAGTTTTTTCCTTTTCTTAGCAGACATTCACAAAGAACATGCAGAGAGCATCCTGGGCTAGGAGAGCTGCAGAGATGGCATCTCCTGGTGGCTCCAATTCCGTGGTTGAATTACTCCAGGTTCTTGGCAAAGAGTGAGCCTGAGACGTTGAGGCCCCTGGCCCGTGACTCGGACTCATGGTGTTCTTTTTGTGCACACCAGGCTGCTGTGGCTCCGACTTCTCACAGACATCACCTGCTCCCCTGAGATCTGCCCCATCTGCAGACGTCAGCGGGGTGCCTGCCAGTTCCAGGGCAGCCCTGATGAAGGACTGTGTATGCACAGAACACCTGATCTTTCCTTGAGCTGAGGCAGAGTCTGAGGTGTAGTTTCTATCCACAGCATCGCACCAGGTCCACTGCAGCCCTCCTCCGCAGGGAACTTTGTCTCTGACAGCACCCTGTTTACAGCCCTCCCCTTCTCGGCCCCGCTTCCCTGCCTTCTTCCGTTTTCTTGGGGGAGATTGCCTCCTCAGTCAGTGATGTGGACACTTCCTTAATCAACCACAGAAACATCTGCTTAGTCAATAGTGCACTTGGGTTCTGCTCCAGAGAGCCTGGCCCAAGACATAGGCCAGTCTCTTACTATTGTGAGTTCGTCCACCAGTACCATGAATCGAGTGACCCTTGCTTAGATTTACTTCTTATGCCTGAGTTTCTACTTAAAATAAGGTCCTGTGGAAAAGCAAGCCAACCATCAAAAAATAGTTTTTTTTACATATATATATATAAAATCTTATTTTAAAAATAAAAATAGAAAACATATAAAAGCATATTCTCATGTATATATATAATACATTACATATTATATTAATATATAATATATTAATATATAATCTTTAATATATTAATATATTATATATTAATATATTATATAATATATTAATATATTTTATATAATATATATTAATATATTATATATTAATATAATATATAAATATATTTTATATAATATATATTAATATATTATATATTAATATAATATATATTATATTAATATATTTTATAGAATATATATTAATATATAACATATTAATAGAATATATATTATATATAATATATTTTAATATACAGAAAACATATAAAAGCATATTCTCGTGTATATACACGAGAATATGCTTTTATATGTTTTCTATTTTTATTTTTACCATAAGACTTTTTTGCAGATTATCAAGTAAAATCAGTGCATCAGCCTATTGTTACTTTTTTTTCTTTTACTTGATATGCTACTTTAGTCTGCTAACCATGCGACTAGCTCTAGGTAAAGCAAAGGAAAAGTTTAGCATTTGGCACATGCAATTTAAAATGTCCCACATTAATTACAAAGCATGACAAATCAGAGTGAATGCTTTCTATGTGGAAATATATTTTATAATTACATGGTTAAACTAAATGTAGAACTGATGACGTGCAGAAATGTTTAGCTAAAAAAAAAAGTTTGTCTAAAATAAGTCACATAAAACGTGAAATTTTATATCAGTGTGAAACCTTCATCAGTTTGCTTTCCTGTGGATTTTCCTAGGTCCTCCGCAGCTGTGTTTTTTTTAATTATTATTATGAAAAGGGGCCATCATGAGGATATAATCTCTCTCTCTTTTTAAGGGAAGTGGTTATGATGAAGACTATAATTTATTCCACTTTGTTTCTTTGCTGCAGATTCTACACATCAACTAAGAAGTCTTCCCAGATGCCAAGCGTTGTAGTAGGATAGTAAGTTTATGAGTCCATTCTCACAGTGCTGTAGAGATAGTCTCTGAGACTGGTAATTCGTAAAGAACGGAGGTTTAATTGACTCACAGTTTCACGGGGCTGGGAAGGTCAGGAAACTTACAATCACGGTGGAAGGCGAAAGGGAAGGAAGGCACATTTTATATGGCGGCAGGAGAGGGACAAGGCCACGCTTTTAAAGCATCATTTCTCGTGAAAACTCACTCATTATCGTAAGAATAACATGTGGGGAACTGCCCCATGACCTAATCACCTCCCACCAAGTACCTCCTTGGCATAGGGAGATTGCAATTCGAGATGAGGTTTGGGTGGAAACAGGGAGCTGAACCACATCAGTAGGTAATGCTGACTCTCTGTAGCCTAAGACGTTGGGGAAGAAATGATGTGGGATATATTTAATACCTAAGTATCTTAAAATGACTATACTTATCTTGGAAAATACAGAGACAGTCAAAAAAGAAATTTCAGATAGCCTGCCTAACAAAACCTAGAGGCAAGCATTGCTGGGGACAGAGTACTTCCTCCAACCGTTTGCTTATTTATTTTTAAACAGGGCTCACTCTGTCACCCAGGCCGCAGTGCAGCGGTGCCACCACAGCTCCGTGCAGTCTCCAGCCCCCAGGCTCAAGCAATCCTCTCACCTCAGCATCCCGAGCAGCTGAGATTACAGGCAGGAGCTGCCGTTCCCAGCCTCCCCAGCTATCACAATGCATTGGCTCATCCAGTTGCTCAGTTGCTCCCATCATTAGTGATGTGTAATGAACATTTCTAAACTCACCGAATAATCTTCCACAACTTTAAGAATGGAGAAGCATCCCCTTTTCTGTTTACGCCATGCTTCGTTCACTCTCTTCCTCCTCTGGGATTTGTAGGCAACTGCTTTAAATAAAGTTGGTGAAAGGACCATTTGGGTTGTTGGCCAGTGAGTTCGCATGGATCGTGGTGATTCTCTGCAGCTCTCTGAGTCGGCTCTGTTTCTACACGCAGATGCAAAAAGGAAATTCACAGCAGAACAACAAAATGAAGAATTCTTTGTAATCTTTTGAGATTCAGAATTGCATTTTGAAGTTCTCTGGAGAGCTGTAGATAAAAGGGAAATTGAGTCTCAAAACCTCAAAATCCTTGTTTTTAATGATCAATATCACAGTTTTTGTCATAAACAAAAAGACAAAAATTTGGGCCAAATGCTTGGTATAGCTGACCATCAGTTTTTCCCACCCTAGGGATGAACTAATTAGGAGCTGCTTAGAAAAAATGAAAGAAATTTAGAGGGAAAGATAGTATGCCTGAGGAAAAGTGAGTTGGAATGGTGATTCCCAACTAAGAAAACCACACATTGATTCAGACATTTCTGAATTAATTAGGATTAAAATCTGCGAGATCAGGGAATGGGAGTTAATGTAGACACTACATTCAGTATAAAAATTATGTTTTGCACGCTTGAGTTTGTAGCTTGGAAGACTCATATGTGTTTAAAAATCATTTTGTATCTCTGTAGTTATTTTGTTACAATAATAAGTTCTTAATCCTTAGTGGTCAAAGTAATTAAGTGCACAAATATTTAAATAGAGAATCACACACATGCATATAACAAATTCAGGCTGCTTAAAGATTTGTATGCAGAGACACACACACCCAAACACACATACACACACACACATGCACACTCTCTCTCTCTCCTTGTAATGGAGTTTATGCTCTAATTGCTAGTTTATTTTTTATTGCCCACATTTTACTATAAACGGGACGAAATCAGAAACTAAATTTCTCTTACTGACTTTGAAGCCTATTATCAAACCAGTGATTTTCGAACAATAGGTATTCACTAAATTCTATAAATTAATATATCAATTAATCAATTAACATCATTATATATCATTATTATTATGATTATATATAATTATATATTATGAAGAATACATCATTTCTTCATGCCTGTTCCTTATTATGATTGGGTAGGCAAACAATAATTATAGAAAAATTAATTACAAATTATGTTACAAATCATGTGGGTCATGGTGGTGTTTTTATTTAATCAAAAGATATTATCCTAATATATCCTACATTTTGATATATTATAGTAAAAAAAAAACCAGCTTATTTTACAAATCAGGTGGATTATGGTGGTGATTTTTTCAATCAAAAAATACTATCCTAATGTATCCTACAATTTAGGGGTCAGTTGCATTTCACTTTTTGTACATGTTAATCTAATAATACTCCTCATTCAGTGTATTAATGTATTATATATGTATTAATGCCATTTTTATGCTCCATGAGACTTGATAATCTTTTTTATGAGACAGAGTCTCACTCTGTCGCCCAGGCTGGAGTGCGGTGGCAGGATCTTGCCTCACTGTAACCTCTGCCTCCCAGGATCAAGCGATTCTCCTGCCTCAGTCTCCTGAGTAGCTGGAATTACAAGCGCTTGCCACCATGCCTGGCTAATTTTGTATTTTTAGCAAATATGGAGTTTCACCATATTGGTCAGGCTGGTCTCGAACTCCTGACCTCAGGTGCTCTGCCTGCCTTGGCCTCCTAAAGTGTTGGGATTACAGGCATGAGCCCGGCCGAGACTTGACAATCTTTGAAGGCAGTTAAATTTCATGAGCAGGGGTTGGTTGGCTTCTTGAGGTCACAGTTCCTCCACCATCTTTCTGGAGTCTCCTAGGTGCGTGTTATGAAATCAGGGCAGGTTTGATGCGCTCACTTCCTCAAGCTTCTTGCGAATGGACACTGGATTCAGTAATCGGTTTATCGGTGTATGAAACCAGGATTCGGAGATGGCGTCTGTTCAGCTTCTCAGCCATGCTTCAGTTCTTCCAGCGCTCCTGACTCCTTTTATAAATTCAGACAAAAAGAGAAGTAAGCTAAGAGTGGGATTTTCTCTCTAGGAAGCAATTCAATCTCCAACCACTTACCCCAGAGTGAGAAAAACATCGGAAATATACAGGGCATCTTTTGAAATGTCCCCCCTGTTCTCTCCCGCACCGGGTAAGCTTCTAAACATCCTCTTCCCTTTTAAGCATTTCTGTCTTTATACCATATGCCACGCGCTGCTCCTTTGTGGAAGGAATCTGGCTAAAAGGCATCAGGAGCTTTTTCCAGCAGATTTGTATCAGGTGGGGCTGTTCTTATCACTGGAAATAAATTGGCCAAGTCTGTTGGGTGGGATCTGTGTTAATCTGAGCCCCACCGGCTGGATGAGATTAAAAGAAGCAGATTTGTTTATCCCAAATAGAGGACGATTGCTCTTATCTCTCTTTTAACTGGATTTGGTCTTGTGCTCTCATAAGCCAGAAGGGCATAATACTCCAATCCATAATACTCCAATCTCACAGCCCTGTTTTAAGCCTAGAAAGTCTATGTATTTGTGATTTTGTGTCATTTCAAGTAACAAGATCATTAATAAAAACAACAAGCATAGCTCTCTTCTGGAGGGCGGCTGACTTATCACATCTGGGGGCGACGCCCACCAGCTGCGTTCTGTCCTTATGGTGAATCCACACACTCCTTCTTCAGGTCAAATATTTTGGAGCAGAGTTAAACGGATGCATCTCTAATCAATTGCTTGTCATATTAACGTTTTTGTTTTTGAAACAAGCCCATCTAATTCTTTGTATACATGCTTCCGTGTGTGTATTTGAAATAATTCTGCTGGGGTCAAATATTATATAAGGAGACGCTGACATGCATAGAACTATTTCCTGAAGTCATTATTGCATTTTCGTGGGGCTGAAGAGTATGGCTGTGTGTCTACAGCAAGTGCCTTTATATGAGCTCATATGTGTATTTTAGTTTGGGGTAAGTGAGGCACTGTGAGGTATGACTGCGGTGATTTTACCTGGCCAGCAAGTCAAGACACAATGATTCTCTTGGAGGCTGACATCTACAAAACCTGTTGCAATGGGGAAAACAGAACAAACAAACGACAACAGCAAAACCCTTGTACACGAGGTCAGGATCGTATGTTTGTCCTGTCCACATGTGTGAGTGTGAGAAATCCCTCCGTGCCACAGAAAACTTTTCTGCAGCCTATTATTTTTAAACTCACATCTCTACTACCACCTTAGCTTTATTGCTTTCACATAAAAGTTCAATCACCCACAAGGAGACATAGACTTTTGTTCTACTATTGGAGATTAAGTAACTGCGGATTCACTTATTAGTCCTCAGCATATGATCCTCAAAACGAGGTGCTCAGGCTGGGTGGCAGGTGGCCTCTGCATGGCCCTGATGATGCCTCACTCTGGAATTCACTCCCTTCTGCAACCCTCCCTTCACGTCAGTCCTGTGCCTTGCTCCTGACGAGTATGGCAAAGGTGATGGGTTATGTAAGATTGCAACACTTCAAATTGCAGTTTCCATGTGGCTAGCAACCTCTTTATTGCCTCTCCCCTTACATCCTCACTGGGGATGACCTTTAGCCAAGAGCAGCTAAGAATTAAGGCCCTCAGCTCACAGCCAGCAGCAGCTACATCCTGCCAACGACCGATGTGTTCATCCACAGGTGCATCCCCAGGCAAACCTTCAGATGAGACCCCAGCCCTGGCCCACATCTTACCACAGCTGTGAAGAACCCTGGGTCCAGCTCAGCTGTGCCTGGATTTCTGAACCACACAAATTTCAGTATGACAAATGTGTGTTTTTAATTGTATATTTACAGGCCCTCTGATCTATCATATTGAACTCTTCTTCATTTCTAAGGCGTATAATCCAGAAACACAGGGTCTGGAGCTATGGTACTTGCCTTTGAATCTTACTGTCCCCAGTTACTAGCTAGCTTGCCTTATTACTTGAGCTTATTACTTAATCTGTGTTTTGTCTTAATTTTTTCACCTTCACGATAGTATAATGTTTGCCTTAGAGTATCATTGTGAAGATAGATGAGTTAATGTGCATACAATGCTTAGAAAAGTGCTTGGCACAATAAAATATGAAAGTGAATGACCTGTGATAATGATTATCCATCAAGATGTGAGAAGATCCTTCCTAAGATATTAAATGTAAATGAACAAGGAGCAGGCCCTTCGGAGCAGAGGCCAGGTGGGTGGGGTTCATGCAGCTGCAGGATTCTTCACTTGCCTGCAAAGGGAATTGCTGTCAGAGGCACCCATGCCTCTTGCCTTCAGATTTTCACGAGCAAAGATACTTGAGAGAGCACTGACGAAATGCACACTGCTAAAGCTGAAAATTTGTTACTCAGTAAATGCCCAGCGTCAGAGCTCCCGGGATTTACCGGGTGAAGCAATATCTACCTGCCAAACAGAATCATTGCTGCCATCGTTTCAGAGGTTTTCCAAGGGACCTGGGAAAGCTGTCAGTGCTGGCAGTAGAGACGCCACGCCAGCAGTGTTCAAGCATTTCACAAGTGCTGATTCAATAAATGAGGGAATGGATGAAACGGAAACCTCACATTTGCCTGTGGTTTTTAAGCCTCTTTCCATCGCATTAAGGAGGTTTTGGGCGTGGCCGCGGGTTTCCCACCCTGCTTTCAGGGAGCAGCCATTCTGGCCCCACAGGCAAGGCCAGAACAATGACGGTTCAGTTTTTGCGCTAGCTTAAAGCAGACATATCACCTTATACTCACCCTATCCTTCTGCAGTTGACAGTGCAGTTTTGTATTACCTTAACTTCACAGGCGTGGTAACGGGTTCAGAGGTTATATGCAGGGATGCTGGAGACCTAAACCAAGAACTTCACAAAACTGACAAACACAAGCATTTGTATTTTTAAAAATGCACTTATTGTTACTGAGCATTTTGTAGATATCAGGAACTCTTAGATTTTAAAAGCTTCATATATAAGGTCTTCCTTTACTAATAGTCAATGACCCAGGGCAAATAATTTAGGAATTAGGATTCCATATATGAAGTGATTAAAATATCTGTCTTATTGAATTTTGATGAGAATTATATAAAATCATGTATCTCACAGGTTTGACTATTGTACACAATTTTATGCATATTTAAAATATTTTTGAGAAACATAAAAATGACATAGCTATTAATACAGTTTTGAAAGTGAACTATTATTGCAAATGGAAGCTGGCTCATGCTGCGTCTGTGTCATGCCCACACCCTGTGCTGAGCTCCAGGGTCAAAGCTGTTCAAAAGTCTTACTTGTGCTCTTTTGGCACAAAATTTCACTTCCAGATTTTTCAGGGGTTTGCTTATATTGCCGGTTACTGAGGCACTCACAGGCCAGAGCGTATACTCACTCTATCCTTCTGCGGAAGAAGACAGAAGGATTGGAATTCCTCCTCCGGCCTAAACATTCATGCTTCAGTAACTTCTTTCCCATATTCCCAAATTAGTTGAGTGACAAGTTTTGGTTAAATCCTTTATGGTATTTGTCTTAGCATGACTATGTATTACTGTGCATAGTCAATCCACTTTTTCTGACATATTTTAATTGCTTCTTTTTTTTCCTTTTATCTGGTATTTTATGTGTGAGACAACTCTGCCATTAATTCTCAGCATTTTAGATGAATCCATATTTTAAAATGTTTTTCACTACGATGAAAACAAGAAGGAAATCTGTCAGTTCCCAGTCTCTCATCCTGGAGGAGGCACTCGTGGGAGCTCCAGCCCCAGCCTCCAGCTGGCCAGCGTCCTGTGTCCCGAGGCAAACACTCCCCACAGCCTTTTGCATCTTCCCGGGATGCTTTTTGTCTCTGCGTAAGCTCCAGTCCTTGAAGGATCCACATCTTTCTTCTTAGGGATTTACTCCTCCATTCTGTGGTCCACATTTGCTTCCGGCGGAAGAACAAATGGAAGATAATTACTGATAGCTTTCATGTAGAAAAAAGTCTTCCTTTTGCTTATCAATTCTGTTAATTTTTCAAACACTAAAATGCACTTATTTCATGCCAGGCAGTGTTCTAATTACACATAGTAACTTAATAATTTTTTACTAGTTTGCTGGTATAAAATTTTAGCTTGAGAATAATTTGCCCTGAGAATTGCGAATATCTCTCTGTATTTTCTTTCTAGATTGCAGTATTGTTGAGAAATTGGATGCCATTCTTATTCTAAATGTTTGTTTGCTTATTAAGTCTTATTTTTAATTTTCTTTTCACTCTCTACCAGCTTAATTCCTAGTATTTGGATTTAATGATAATGTCCTTGGTGTAAGTCGTTTTTAAATGTATTTGCCTTAATACATTAAATCTGAAAATCCATTTACTCCATCTTTTTAATTATTTTTCATCTGATTTTGCTTGTGATTCCCTTTCACTCTTTATTCTTTTTTCTCCAATATTATTCGTTATATTTTCCAGACTAATTAAATAAATATTTTCAGTTCTTTAAAATAGTTTTAACATCTCCTTACTACATCTTTAATGTTTTCTTTGATTTAGGGATATGACCCCTAACTCTACCTTCCAAATCTTTATTAGTTTCTTTAAATTCCCAGTAACATATTTGTAACGTCCAAGAGCTTTTGTTTGTTCTCCAGCTGTCTCTATCACAGTATTCTGAATCTGAGAGGATTGCAGTCTTGAAGTGTTATTCTGTCGTCTATATTAATTCCCTTTATTCTGAGTGCTGCTATATTCTGTTTCTTTATTTGGATCTCAATCTTCCTTGCTGGAAGTTTGCCTCCAATGGCTGGTGATCCTCAACAATTCATCCATATTCATGAGAAAGACACAAAATTAGACACAACGTGTGCATTCTGGTTAATTGTTGAGATGTATGCATTTCCAATTGCAGAGCTGTAAAAGATTTCTTGGATGCTAGAAATACACAATTTTAAGAACAAGCCAGAACACTTATTTCGTATTTATTGCCTATTAAGAAGAAGGTGGATTTTGATAGAACATGTTGTGGGTGGATAAATGGGAAGGTGCTTCTACACGACATCAGGACATCTGGCTAAAAATTGCAGTCAATCCATCAGCTCTTAACTCACTTACCTACCACTAAACACTCCTATTTTAATGAAACATTTTTGTTTTAGGAAAAATTAAGGGGAAGGATTTTTTAGCCAGTTAGAATGAAAAGGAGGAGCACTAGCAAATACAGGAAGAAGTGTGTGCCATTCCTTCATAAATACTTAATTTTCATCAGGTGCTGAGTTCTAAGTATATAGCCAGGCATTGGGCTAAGTGTAATATGGTTATTAAAGTATTTAATTTCCACCAGAGAATTACATGGCATTCTAATTTTACAGATGAGAAAATAGTCTTTATAAGATCAATAATTCAGTCAGAATAATTCCTCCACTTAAGTGGAAAAATAAAGATTACAACACAGGTCTTTAATTTAATCTCTAAGCTCTTCTGCTTCCCTCCGCAAACTCAATACAATTATTTATGGTTCTAGATATACTTCAAACACTTTCTAGACCTTGACAGTCATTATTAAGAGCACGAACAATCATCAACATCACCATTACTATATTACTTTAAACCAATTATTAGTAAATAGTTTAAAGTAGAATTCATTTAATAAAGAAGAGAGTGCCATAAACTTTATCTAATTTATGTCTTACATTATGTAATGTAAACACTGTCTTTTTATGAGACACTTTACCAGCCACCCAATTTATCTATCCTAGTCTTAGAGTAAATATTTATCTTTAATGTTTTTCTTAACTTAAAATTGTAATTAGGTTAGCAAATAGTTGCTGAAGAATCATTATTTTATATTTAACACCATTATTTTATATTTAATGGCAAAAACGGCAAATACTTTTGCAGCAACTTAATAGCTGTATTTTGAGCTATAAATGAAACTTGATCAAGATCAAGTCTAGAATCTTTATTCATCAATTTACTTGTAAATACCTTTTGAAGATTGATGTTTCTAATGAAGCCTTAACATAATGGGAAAAAAGGAATCTTAGTGATGTTCCTCTGTTTTTCACAATAATAACAATACATTAAAACAATATATCCTTTCAATCAAAAATCTTTGAAATATGTTTTGCATGTGTGATCTCCTAGATTCCGGAGAGATGCATGGATGTGTGCACAGGAACTCCCATCCCCAGCCCTGGGCTCCAGGCTATGGTTAGCATGTGTGATCCCCTAGCTTCCATCAAGATACATGGACATGTGCACTGGAACCATTCCAATCTCCAGCCTTGGGCTCCAGGCTACGTTTTGTCACATGCTAGAGATGTAAGCTGGGAAAGCTGATCAAAAATTGATCAAACTTGGTCTCAGTTTTCACAAGGATAAAAAGAAGAGATTACTTCATTAAATTGTTATAGAAATTAAACAATAAATATTTTAATGATAGATAATTAAATTAATAAAATGTTAATTATCCATGGGCTATTATAGTTATACATGTTAACATGTTAAGTCCCAGAGATCAAGTCCATTCATGTTAAAAGTATTTCTCTACATTAATGTATAAACACTATAAGGTAGAAGCAGTCATTTAACAAATTCAAACTAAGAAAAAATAGAAAAATGATTATTTCTATTTCTTAGTGCCTGTGACAACATTACTCATTTCACACATGTTACTTCTGTATGCCTCAGAACTTCCTTCCTAAGGCTATGGAAGGCTCGTTTCTTATGTTTTACTTCTGAATTTTGCAGTTAGGCAGATCTGGGAGGTAGATGTGCTGCAATGCATACATGAACTAAATGCAATGCAAAAGTAAAGCTTAACCCCATAAGACAGACAGCAATGGTGAGTGGAAAGTGTGTGAGATTATTTCCCTTTACCTCTTCTGTTTGTAGACTCTTACTAAAATATCTGTAGCCTAATGAACTGAACAGAATGAAGAAAACTTGGTGTCATTCTAAGAGTTACCCTGATGTTGAAAAGTTAAGAAAATCCTGTTTTTGATGGAAGACTGGGCAAGAATGCTGATAATACTTGTGAGAAATAATGGACGCATTATTTGCACTTTATAGAGAAGGAAACTTGGAACAAAACCAAGTGCCTATATGGAGTTCGTGTACGATACACAGAATCAGACAGAGAATAACAGATGCCGAAGGTCAACACCCTGAGTTCATGTTTCCTGGTACAAAGCTTATTCTAGATTATATCTGCCATCTCCAAAGAAGAATTCTTACACCATGAAGGAAGAACAAATAGATGAAGATAAGTGAAAAATGAGTATCTTCTTTTTTCCTTTTTCCTTTACTGTTTCTCCTTCAGTTTTTCTTTATAGTTTCTCCTATCTAACAGGTAGTTGAAGGCTGTGGAAGGGAGAACTAAATAAACTACAACTCCAAAGAAAGATAAAGTATTTCTAAGTAAACTGATAAATTTTTATCCTTTTTTTCCTTAGGGGCATCACTGTGAATTAATGATGAGGCTTGGCCAATACAGAGAAACTCCAATGAGAGGTTAGGGAGAGGAAAAAAATAAAAAAAAACCCTCCCAAACAGGATAAAATAAAACACACACACACACATGCACACACACACACACACACACACACACACACACAGAAGAACAGTACCAAAGAACAAACAGAAAGAGAAAATATTAAAAGGAACTGAAGAAAAATACTGCCCCCACCAACATAAAATATGTTCAAAAGTGCAATATTTATCATAAATATGACAAAATATTTCTTGGATCTGTGTATCAATGTCTTTCATCTACATTGAAAAGGTCTCTACAATTATTTTTAAAAAATATTTCTTCTGTCCCATTCTCTTTTCTGCTTCTAAGTTTCTAATTACCCTTGTATCAAACCTTTTTTATTGGGTTTCACATTTCTGTCACCTACTCCCTACTCTTGTTTCCTTTCAGTCCACTGAAATGTTCTGGGGAGTAGAAAATAATGTCTTTTTCACCTCCAAACTTATATGCTCTTTTTTAAACATCTTTCTGTAGCCATTGACATCAGAGTCTCTGATATTTGGTTTACATGGCTCATTGAGTCCCTGATTCTGACAACCATGCATAACACAGAGTGAGTGGTCTCTCATGAATGAACGCCCTGGACACCTACCCCTGTAAAGTTCAGCACAGCAAAGACAGTGGTTACAAGGGCTTGGAAGTGTGGCTGAGCCTTTAATAACGGGGTATTTTGAATCTTCTCCATGAAAGGCCTCTTCTGTCTACACAGTCACAAAAGGAATACATAAAGTGTGTTCATAAGTTTTCATAATGGACATATCTTTTCTTAGTTTTTTTTTAAAGAAATAATTCTAAAACTTGGTCTTGCTCATTGAGGCTGCATCACAACACATTGCTACTCACCAATAATTATACCTCACCTGTTGGGTGCCATACTCTGGTATCACACTTTGGGATTATCTGGAATACCATTTATGCAATGATGGTAATGACATCAGTAATAATGGCTAGAGCACAGACTTTATTCCAGACCAGCCCTGGGGGCTTCAGATGTGTGTTTAGGTTCTCAACAGCTCCATGAGGTTGGACCCATTTGCCCTTTTTGTGGATGAGAAAATCAAGAAGCAGAAGGTAAGAACTTAGCTCAAGCTCTTCCACCTAGTGAAAAGCAGAATTGGGATTTGGCCTCACTCAGCCCAGCTCCAGATGCCAACCTGGCTGTGAAAGGGCCACCGCACTTGCTTCATCATTCTCATTTCCCTCGTTGACTCCTTGTAGATCAGGTAGTTGGCAAAATACCTCGATTCACCTGGTGAAGCCACATCATTGAAATACATATTCTGCTAAACACAGTAAAATAGTAATGGTGCTCAACTTTTATGAATTTGCTAATAAAGATATTATAGATACATAAAACCTGTTCTTTGGGGTTTCATTTGGAAATAATGTTCACTCATTCATTCAGCTTATCAATTATTTGCACAGGTATTAAGCACAGAAAATGTGGGTGCATAAATAGTGATAAAGTTAATCCTTACCGTAAAATAAATTATCCTTTAGTAGAGTTGTTCATTTAAAAAATTTTATTTTCTTTCTATTTTCATGAGGTTCTGTTTTTCTGATACTGAATTTCCAGAGGTCAGACAGAAGTTGTTCAATACATAGACAAAGAGATTACAAATCAATACCCCTCAAGGAAGAGTGAGGTGCTATGAGACTGTCTTGGTATTTGTAGAGAATCATATATGAAAGTCATTTTTTTAGCTAGTGGCTGAATCAAAAATTCCTTCATTTGTAGATAGATATAGATACGGATAGCATTTTTAAAACTACCGCTAGACACTATGTTCTGTTTATTTTACTGTCTTCCCCACTAACCAGACTAAAGTTGCACAGGCCTGTCTCAATTAAAAAGAAATAGATTGGGCTCTTGCAAAAGTAAGTGTGTTTAATTGACAAATTCTTCCTATAAATTTTATTATCAGAAGTAGAAGGTATATAGGAGGCATGGGTTTATTTCAGGATGCTTGGAAGATTACATTGCAAAGAATTATATTATGCTAACCAAATTGACGTAAAATGTGACAGAAAAGGAAAATAATGTGCTGAAAGTCTGCAGACAGGCAAGGTCTGTGTGCATTTGGTTCAAGGGCAGAGACGGCGGGACCCCCAGGGTGCAGAGCCACACCATGGACGTGGCGGTCACAGACCTGGGACCTGGGGTGGGAAGGACGAATGGGGAGACACATCAGCTAAAGCAAGGGATTTCAAACATGGGTCTCAGCCCCATCAGAATCAGGGATTCTGATTCAGTAATGGACTTAAAACCCCACATGCTTGCTTTTAAAAAGCTCTCCAGAAGGTTCTGAAAGGTAGGTTCAAGAAATGTCAAACTTAATCTTCAGGAAAATCCACGCTTAGGAAACAAGAGGAAGAAATAAACCCAGGATGAAATATCTGTGTGTCTGTCACTATCATTACCCTATTTTGCCATTTGGGGAAATTGGATTTTTAAAGAGGTTGGCTAAGTTTCTCGAGGGTGCTGAAGAGGGAAGGAGCAGGACAGTCCCTGGAATTTCAGGGGGTCTGTTACAAAGCGTCCATTTCACCCTCTTTTCCTACTGTGCGCTTTGAACAAGATAAGTGGAAGGAGTCAGACGGGAGTCCAGGGAAGGGCTAACCGCTGGAGTCCCGAGCTCTAACACTTGCATACGGCCAGGAAAGCCCGGGTCACACTCTCTAGAGAGACAGGCTGAGCACTGCAGAACTCAGAAGTTGAGTAGAAACAGACGAATCTCACTGGAGATTTCTTGGAATTGATTAGTAGTGATTTTCTGGTATTATTAACAAAATGTAGAGGTTTTTACGAGGAAATGAGAAAAAATCCAATGCTAGGTGGGGATATGGTTTTAAAAATTTAATTCTGTCTAACACGACAGAGGAGAAGAAGAGGATGGAGGTGAGTTCATTATCACTGTGTGAAATCCTTCAAATGAGTGTTCTCATTCCGGCTTTAAGTTTAATATCTGAAAACCTAAGGGCAAATTTCAACAGGATTATGCCCTCTTTCTAAGGAAGTCTATTTTATAACTCAGTGTCTGAAATATCTTACCTTTTGATTTTAAATTATTTTAAAAAACTGATTTAATTATTTGCATGCTGTCTTGGCCCATAGACAATACGTTTGAACTAAACATGTGCTTCTGTGTCTGTAGGTGGCCAAGTGCCAAACACAGAACAAGGTACAGGATTCTCATTGCCTGGAAGAAGGAGGTCACCAGGTGTTAATTGCTACTTGTGTCTAGAAAATATGTGAAGGGAGAACTTGGCAAGTTACTGATGATTAATGTCTATTTTCGCCATAGACGACGGGGGTTCACGTTGGCAGCGGCTCATCCCAGCCGGAAGAGCGTGTCCACCGCAGTTCCTTCCTTCTGGCCTCGTGCAGTGACTTCACCCTTCCTTCCAAACACCCCACATCAGAAGGGGCCTTCTTCTCATGGCCGGGTTATTCCCAGCGTGTGCTCAGACGCAGAGTAGGTAACTACTGCTGGCTCTACTCTCTTTCCTCACTGAGGGAAGCACATTGTCCTGCTGAAAATTATCAAATTATCTTACTATTTTAAAAATAGCACGTTATGTTTTAAAGCATGCCTATTACATAAACCAAAAATATTTTAGGTTGTTAAGATGAAAACATAAGAATATTCTGAAGGAAAGTCCACAATCATTATTCATGTTTTGATAAAATTCCCCAAAGATTTACAGAGTTTAACTTTGGGTAGGAATATGAAGTAAGAATTTAAATACAGGCAGCCGTAGAGGCATCTAAAGGCAATCACTGTGCATGCCACTGGAACAAAGTATTTACAAACCACGTAGTGGGATTTTGATCTTATCAGAACATACTTTAAACTTTTTCTCCAAAGCTCTTTTAGTGACTCATCTCTGGACAAAACCACTATGGCAGACTATGGTGTATAAAAGAAATCTGCTCTTCACAGCACTACATATAGTATATCGTAGTATTACATTTGCAAATTGAGTTTCTACAATCAAAATAAAGGAGAAAACGGACGTTCTAAGTTTTCTGGCTAATAGTATCAATTATTTTATTTTATTTTTAGAGATTTAGACTGGGCCATAGCTTGAGCTCTATTGCTAAGCAGGGGAAGGAAAAGTAAAGAAGAAAGATGCTTATAGATGACAGATAGATGATAGAGATGATAGATAGAGACAGATTAGATAGATGATAGCTAAATAGTGATAGCTAGATGATAGTGTTGGAGGACAGGTAAACAGTGATACATAGTTACACAGAGGTGAATAATAGGTAAGTATTGATAGGTAGGTTAGATGATACAGATAGATCATAGGTAAATAGTGATAGATTATAGATAGAGATAGATTGATAGATGATAAAGATACATGATAGGTAAACAGAGATAGCTAGCTAGCTAGATAACGGATGACATAGATGATAGGTAGCTAGTGACAGGCAGATAAATGATAGACAGATTCAGGATAGGGAGACAGCGATGGTTAGCATGATGGGTACGTAATGATAGATGGATGGATGGATGATACTGACAGATGGTAGGTAGAGAGTGATAGCTAGAGAAAAATATAGATAGATAGACAGATACTAGAGATGATAGAGCTAAACATACATATGCCTAAAACATCCTAAGTACTATATCATAAGGTAATATTTAATAATAGCTGATAGTTCAAAGGCTACAGTTATTACAAATACAAATATGTGAAGCAGTGTGCAGTGACCCACACCTGTAATCCCAGTGCTTTGGGGGTTGAGATGGGAGGATCACTTGAGGCCAGAAGTTTGAGACCAGCCTTGGCAAAACAGTGAAATTCCCATCTTTACAAAAAATTTAAAAAATTAGCCAGCCATGGTGGTACGCGCCTCCTGTCCCAGCTACTGAGGAGGCTGAGGTGGGAGAATCTCGTGAGCCCGGGAGGTCCAGGCTGCACTGAGCTATGGTCGCACACCACTGTATTCCAGCCTGGGAGGCAGAGTGAGACCATGTCTCAAATTAAATAAATAAGTAAATAAAAAATAAATTTCCAAACTAACTTTCACATTAATGCTGTTTCCAAATAGGCCTAGTTGTGAACGGCGAATCTCGAATACAGTGCATAACGGCGTGAAGAGACATGGTGTGCTCAGCCCACATGCATGGGTGTTTCACATGAACTCACCTGTGACATGCGTGGGTGTTTCTCATGAACTCACCCATGACATGTTGCTCCACGTGATTTTTTTAAAGCAGAGCAATGACCAAAAGTGGGCTTTGAAAGTGCGAAGAGCTAGTGTAAGTGTGGGAAGCTGGGCAGCGACTCCAGGAGCTCGGATGAATTGCAAACACCTGAACACGGCTCGAGGCCTCTCACAGTCCAGCCGCAGTGGCCCGGGGTCTTCACTGCTGGCTCTTGCTCTCCTCTGTGCCCAGAGGACCCACTTTCAATTCTGAACTGAGTTCACCTTCCTTTTTCCACAGTGCATTTGAGTACACTCTGCTGCCTGGAACTCTGACCCCCAACTCAACCTAAACCGAAGACTCTCTCTCTCTGTCTCTCTCTCTCTCTGTATATGTTTTTTGTTGTTGTTGTTGTTGTTTGTTTGTTTTTAAGATTACTGAGCAATGCCAGTGGCATTTAGGATGAGAACCAAGGATCTAAATGTCCTGCAGTATGTGGGACCGTCCCTCATGACGAGGGACCATCCAGTGGAAATGCCTAGTCTTTCCTCCCACCTCAAGAAATGCTGGAGTGGTGTCAGAATCAGGGAAGTTCTCCAGAATGAAGCAGCATCTCTGCAGCACAACAAGTCATTAAAAATGAAAAAGGGCAGTGAATTTCTGGATAACAATGAAATCTGAACATGGTTTTTCTCTATCTCTGCTGTTCCCATAATACACTCTGTGGTGTTTACCAGGGCATGCAATGCTCAGCTCCACCGTGCTGGACGCCAGGACATCCATCCCACGGCTGCCTGCTCGCTGCGCCCTGACGCTTGACAAGGACACACTCTTCTGTTTTGATTTGAAGGCCGTGCATCTTACCCAACAGACAGATGAAGAAGTGATCGTTTCAGGTCTCTTAAATATGCCCCTTTAGGTTTTTGTTCAGCTGTTCAAGGGAGCCATTAAAGATAATGACTGCTAAACCAGCAATTCTGAAATGGAATAATGACGTGTTTCATTTGTTTCTAAACAGATTTGCTGTTTTTCCCCCTTTTAGAAAGCTATGGCTCATCATGTTCCAACAATGACAAGTCATTTTTCAAGTTACACATTCCGGCGTTCCCTCTGCCCAGCCCCAGGCACGATTCTCATGAAGTGCGATAATCCTCACTGCAGGCAGGCCGTTTCCATGGAGGCAAGCTGCTGTCCCCACCCAAATCTCATCTCCAGTGGCCATCTCGTGTGTTGAGGGAGGGGCCTGGTGGGAGGTGATTGGATCCCGAGGCCGGGCTCCCCGGTGCTGTCTTGTAATAGTGAGTGGATTCTCACAGGCTTTCATGCTTTAGCAGTGTTTGGTAATTCCTCTCTCTCCTGGTGCCATGTGACATGTGCCTTGCTCCCCCTCCCACCATGCTTGTAAGTTTCTTGAGGCTTCTCCAGCCACATGAAACTGAATCAATTAAACCTCCTTCCTTCATAAATGACCCAGTCTTGGGTAGTTCTTCACAGCAGTGTGAAAATGGACTGACACAATGATGTTGAATTATTTGATGTCATCATGCTTCAGCTCCTGTCTCTAAAATGGGATAATAAAGGTGCCTACTTCAAGTGGCTTTGTGAGAACTGAGTGAAGAAACCCGTGTGGATCACTTAAAAGCACGTGTCACCCTGAGCCACCAGCCAATGCATGATCGTTATTTTCAGTGCTTTAGACTTACCGTTGAATTTCCCCTGGGGGCTGAACCAGCACTTTATGCAGAGCGGCCCTTTTATCAGTTTGTGGGAAGAGTGAGCTTCGCTTGCCTTCCTCTTCGTTCCTGGGCTCAGGGTGTCTT
>NW_016108022.1:602377-622029 GCF_001604975.1 Cebus imitator
AGGATGGTCTCGATCTCTTGACCTCGTGATCCACCCGCCTCGGCCTCCCAAAGTGCTGGGATTACAGGCTTGAGCCACCGCGCCCGGCCCCCAACCCTGCTTTTAAAGACATCACTCAATTCCTTCTATGCCTTGCCTTTCCCAACTATTTCAGTTCTCACTAATTTGTCTCCTTCCAACTCTGACAGTATGGAGACTATGTTTCACACGATTTAGCAGTCAATTACATCATATCTTATAATCACCTTCTTAAATACATTGTTAACTCCTTAAGGGTATCGCATTGAAAGCCATTAAAATGTCACAAAGCTTAGCTCAACTCTGAGTTCAGAGTGGTCTTCAAGAGAAATTTTGCTAATTCTTCTATTTGTCAAATATTTCTTGAGTGTGTCCTTGATGCACTATGTGTGTGAGGTAGCATCTTAAAAGACTGGAGGGATGTTCACATAGATACCTCATCAAAGAGGCCGGTAACGTGGCTCATGCCTGTAATCCGAGCACTTTGGGAGGCTGAGGTGGGTGGATCACTTGAGGTCAGGAGTTCGAGACCAGCCTGGCCAACATGGTGAATCCATGCCTCCACTAAAAATACAAAAATTAGCTGGGCATGGTGGTGGGCACCTGTAATCCCAGCTACTTGGGAGGCTGAGGCAGGAGAATCACTTGAACCTGAGAGGCAGAGGTTACAGTGAGCCAAGATTGTGCCAGTGCACTCCAGCCTGGGCAGCAGAGTGAGACTACAATTAAAAAAAAAAAAGGAAAAAAAAAGAAAAATGTTGTCAAAGAAAATGATGACCGCAGTAACAGGAAGGGTGCATTCTCTGAAAGCACACCAGAGCTCTGAGGTTGCAGGTGCACGGGGGCTTTCTCAGGGCCCCCTGCTCTGGTCTTCACAGGCACTGCACTGGGATCAAGGGGGATGGTCTTTCTCCTGTCCCAGGTGAGATCGGGCCAAGCTTCTGAAGCCTGAGGCTCTCACACCGCACCCAGCCCATCGCCCCCCATGCCACCCCCCCACCCTGAGTGCTCACAATTCAGGCTGCCCGGCTCAGGCCTCCAGGCGGTGAGCACTCTTCCCTGCCACTGGCATCCTGGGGAGCTGTGGTCGTGCACTGCCACGAGGAGAGCCGGCTGCACACTGCCCTTTCTGCAGGGAGCAGAGGTCAGACAGGAGTGTGCAGGCAGGGCTGCAGAGGCCGGGAGCGAGGGATGCTTTAGAGATCAGGAGCATCTACAAAGACAGCGTTGAATGCTCCAGGCGATCAGTGGCACACTTTAAATGTATTCTCTTTAGGAAGTTGAAATACTGGAAACAGGATATGTGATGATCCCACATCTCAAACAATGACAAGCATGCCAGGGTTTTAGGAATCTTTGCTATACATGATTTTTGGATGCACATCCAGTGCAATTTTTTGAGATATGCAAATTTATTTTCAGCCTGAATCCCCGGTAATTACGTCATACACTCACAAGTCATACTAGAAAAAATATGCATTAGTATTTCCTTCGCTGGAAACTTTTATCAAAAGAATCTTCCAAATCACTGTCAGAAAGAAAAATAACAAAATCTTAGTTCACCAAACTATTATTGATGGCAATGCAAGCATCGCACGAATACAAGTGCGCTTTAGAATGACATCTTATTTGTAGTGCTAATCACAAAACATTTAATTATCATAGGTTGAAACGCATTTAGTTAAATTACATGAAAATGTTTGAGCAGTGAAGGGCTGGCTTGTTGGTCTATAAAATTCAATATGGTATTTCGTTGAGCGATACGTTAAGGAGAAAGAGTATTGAGTTTAATAAAGTTTTACCCCCCTTATTAGCTAAATTTTATTTGTGCTTTCAATTGCATTATGTGCTATCCGATGTGAAGATACTTCTTTCTAACACAGAAACACTTGAATCACTAAGTTTCTAAAAACATTAGAAATGTTTTACTTTAAAAAGGTAGCTTTTTGCCCAGAGGGTATTTGTATACCTCAAAGTTTGCTTTAAACATAACTCTAAAAATTAAATTATAAACCAAAGCTGTTGAAACTACTTTATAATTTTAAGAGTATGGAAATTATTTGGAATGCATTGGATATATCAGTTTTTACTATATCACCTTATGTTATTACGGCTAATTGTTTAGTTTTATTAAATATTATTAATTATTTATATATTATATAAATATTATTGTATTAAATAAATATTATTTATCATTGCTAACTACAACCTAATGATAATAATTGAAAACTATTATTGAAGCTTTGATAATTATGGTACTTAGAGCAGTTTTAATAAATTCCAACATCAGCAAAGAGTTTCTAATAATATTTTTATGATTATTCTCTCTACAACATAGTATTTTACACAGAGTGCCCCAAGTGAGAAGCACTATTTCCAGCATCTGCTTCTGCATTTTACTGATATTTCTGATGAAACAAATGTTAAAATGGAACCACACGCACTTGATACAAAGTGGAAGTCTGAAGGAATCTGCAGGATCCTCGAGGGTCCTGAAGATTTCTCTTTATTTCACCTCACTCGAGTGTTCTTAAGATTCTTCAGGCCTGTGATGCGTCCCCGCGCCGTGATTTTAGCTGCTCCAGGGACTCGGCAATTTCCACGCTCTTTGACCTAAATTATTTTTTTCTCGTTCTCCACCCTACTGACAAACACCCTGTTTTTGCCTTCTGCATGGTCTACAGTACCAAGGAAGACGATATGTTTTTTCCTTGTTATTATAACGGTGCTTTCCTATGAGAGTCAGACTTTAAAGGACTCTGCTGGTGGGAGTGCTCATGCGTTTTCTGGCATTCTCTGCGAAATGTCATTAAGCATCTTCTCTGGAAGCTGTTGATCAATATTTTCCTCATTTGCCATTTCACATCTTTTGTTAAACTTAGCAGTTAGCAATAGCTGGGACATGGGCCACTTGATTCTGAGGGACCAGCAACGCTTTTTCACTTGCTGATCTGGTCGGACCAGAAGGGGTTCCTATTTGCGAGCCCCACAGCTTTCTATAAGAAACTGCAGTGGTTATGTTCCTCCTTTCTCGTCCTCTCTCAAACTGGATCCACAGAATATTAAAGCAGAGCCCTGTGCTGCATCTGTCTGGGATACACTGTAGCAACATTGAACTTGTTTCTGTGTAGCTGAGATTACAGACGCCTTCCACCACGCCCCGCTTTTTTTTTTGTTTGTTTGTATTTTTAGTAGAGAAGGGGTTTCACCATATTGGCCAGGCTGGTCTTGAACTCCTGACCTCGGGTGATCCACCCGCCTCAGCCTCCCAAAGTGCTGGGATTAGTTAAGCTTAAATTAACTAAACATGGCCGGACGTGGTACTCACACCTGTAATCCCAGTAGAAACTTCAGTGCATTGAAGATTATCAAGAAGTATATTTAGTGGAAAGAATTTCCATAAATTGGTTCACCCAGGACCTGTCTTTACAGAAGATTTCGGGAGTTTACGAATGGAAGCAAAACAAACCAATCAGCAAGTAAACTGAAACCCCAAAGACAGTACAAGCTAGGAGGAAAAGGGCCAGCAAGACGCCGGTGGTGCTGGTGCTGTCCTAAACAGCTTATGACCCTAGTTACAAGCCTTAAGAGGTTGTCAATATTTATGTAAACCTCTTTAAAGTGTCAGAGGTTATTCTGTGCTGATTAAGGACTTTGGTTTCACAATTTTTAGATAGACATAAAGCTTACAGTGTGTCAGCAGAGATCTGTTCTTTCTAATTCTCACCATCTACTTGTTCAAATATGAGACATTGATCACAGGCTTCTAATTAGGATTGTGAAATGGGATAAACAAGCATGGACTTTAAAAAAGTTATTTATCTTTAGATACTAATAGACATATAATGCAAAAAAGTCTTAATAGAAGATGTTATCTTGATCTACGTTTATTAAAAGTGTGTGAAAATTTTGATTTTGACAGATTTTAATTTGTTTCCCTTTCCAATGTGGGAGGAGGGAATGGCGTGCCCAAAATATGCATATAGTACAAAAATATAGAGGTGAGATACATTATTCATTTAGATATCAAACATACTAGAGGTAAAAAATTCGAGTGCGATTTGAAGCTTAATATTCAATTTTGGTTTAATTTAATATTTCAGTTTGCAGAATTAGCTAATCATCAGCTCTAGGTAAAATATGGCTAAGATAAAATATTTAGCTTGTTCAAGCTTTAGGTAGAGCCTTTAGATATAATTAAAATTACATCCACATGAAAAAAATATTAGGTTTGTGCCAAAGTAATTGCAGTTTTTTCTATTGAGTGATGGAAAAAACAGCAATTACTTTTTCACTAAAATATTTTTTAAAAAAACAAAAAAATCTTTTACTTTAATTCAATAATTCCCAAAACCCTCAATAACATTCATTTTATTGAAATTCTGTATTGCTGTTCTTATGTTTATGAGGCTCAGCACAGCAGTACAGGTGAAAATCCACACAGCACACATCTAAATATCTGTGCCAAAACCTGAGCAAAGGTCGTAATATGACATATGTTTCTCCTACCTGCAACTTAGCAAATCCAATTAGCTCTAATTTAGGCCTCGAAGTCTTCAACTTCTGCACCCCGACCCTTCCTCCAGGGTGCACTGCAAATCATTCATCCCAGGTTGTCATTTGTTTCTTGACTTTGCCTGAAGTGTTTTTTTTTCTATGTGAAAATGTTTGATTTTTACATAGTTGAATTTATCAGTATTCTTTCTTGCTTTCTGGATATTTTGTCAGTCGGTAAACATTCTTTTCTAACTTCATATCATTTAAAAAATCTCAAATATCAATGCAGTGTAATGTTAATGACTTTATATTTATAGCAATCCTTTTTCCATCTGGAAGTAATTTGGTATCAGATGTGAGATATTTCCCCCATATAGCAGAAAAAGTGTTAACACCCACGGCACCCTTAACACATTTTACTTCTCATTACTGAAGCAAACAGCCTTTGCAAGTTGCCCTTGGGTAAAACTGGGTCATGAGATTGAGTTCTCCCCAGAGGAAGACAGACAGGACAATGGATCAGAATTCCAGTTGTGCATCTCACATTTCCTGTGGAATACCATCTTCCCAGCCTGCTGGCTCGATTTGTTCTTCCAGGGACGTTGGGGGTCTAACTTGGTGGGGCCTCCAATAGTCTCCATCCCTGAGTGACTGTGGAGCCAGCATGCTCATATGTCCTGTTTGTTGTGTTACATCCTGAGATTTGGAGGTTGTTTATGATAATTATATTACCCTAATATATGCCAATTTATATTTATTTTCAACATCCCTACTTACAAGTTTCAATGTTATTTAGTGAATAATCCCTTATCCACACTGATTTGAAGTAAAATCGTGAACATATAAAGTGCTGATAAAATTGTCTACACCTATGCTTTTTAAAAAGTAATTCACAAATTTAGCATTTGGGGACATGTGCATCTTAGCATATTAATCCTGGTCTATTTGATTCTCTGATATTAATACTTTATGTATAATAAATGCATGTGCTGTTTTGTATGTCATTTAGAGAAAGTATAATTGTATTTTTGTATGAGTCAGCACGGTGGCTTATTGAGGTCTAATGAGGACATAGAAAGAAAGTGATTGGGCTGGACGTGGTAGCTCACACCTGTAATCCCAGCACTTTGGGAGGCTGAGGCGGGCAGATCACTTGAGGTCAGTAGTTCAAGTCCAGCCTGGCCAACATGGAGAAAACCCATCTCTACTAAAAATCCAAAAAAAAAAAAAAAAAAAGAAAAATTAGCCATGCAGGTGTGGTGATGGGCACCTGTAATCCCAGCTACTCAGAAAGCTGAGGCAGGAGAATCACTTGAACCCGGGAGTCAGAGGCAGCAGTGAGCCAAGATTGCACCATTGCACTCTAGTCTGGGCGACAGAGCGAGACTAAGTCTCAAAAAAGTAAGCAAATAAAAATTAATAAATAAATAAACTTAAATTTCAATAGCCACTTATATGGGCAGTATAGTCCCAAATGGTTCTATTGTCTGTATAAATGATGGCTTTAAATACAGGGGAGGATTTCAATCTGTATTCAACCCCAGCACCCGCATTATGAATGCAAGGAACCTGTGCGGGAAGCTCACCACTCCGAGCAGCAGCGCCAGGCCTCACGCCTTCCGCAGCTAAGGTTCTCCTGGTGCTGACATGTGCACTTTTATGGCCAATATGCATTGTATTAAAAAATAAAACTTTGCTACAACGCTATTGCTGCAAACCCTTTCCCTTGGGTTTTCATCCTATGTGAGATTTTATGATGTTTTATTCCTCTTGTTCTTAAACATTATCAATCAGTACTGAATTTGACAAACATACTGCAGAAAATTTCAGCGATGGCACCTTTATCTGATGAGATGGAGGAAGAGAACAGCACCCTGCTTTTTCAGTGTTGGAAAAAACAACACAAAACAGAAAACAAAATAACAAAGCAACAAACACAGGGAAAAACCCCACAGAACTTGCGTCGGCACAATTACCAGGTGAAAGTCTTTATCTCTGCAGAGCGCATAAATGGATTCTATTTGACAAGGGGGCAAAGGTTGTCTGCAATGGCACAGCTGTGAAGGACTCCAGGAGATCTGAGCATTCTCTGCTTCTTACATGTAGAAGAAGCAGGCAGGCATTTGGAGGGCGAGGAGGTCACATAAACCCTCTGTTAAACAATCTCAATTTTAATACGATTATTCCCAACAGCACGCTCTTCGTTTAATGAGAGGTGGCTTTATTTCCTCCTCCTATGGGAGTCTCTCATCAGTAGTTGTTTCAGCAAGAATTAATTTCACCAAGATCAATAGTGCTAAAAGAACTGAAAGATGCTCCAAATGGTAACTTTCATTCCTCATCTGTAAAATAAGCCATGCACGATCACCAATTCATCTCCACTCTCATCGCCAAAACATCTAGGATTTAGAGGCATTGTCACCAAACAGTTTCTGGGAATCAGGCCTGAGACCTGGGTTTTCGTGCCAGAAGTGTATTGGAAATGTCTTCAAGATGAGCGAACGTCTTCGGGGAATCGGAGGAAGCAGGACTGGGTAGAGGGAGAAGTTGAACAGACACAGAGTCTCCAGAATGGCCTTCAAGGAGCTCTGAAGCTGGTGTGGACCTCTACGTTGTCGTCTGAGGAGAGGGGACCCAGGCAGGTGCCCCACACAGGGGAGTTGGCACAGGGGCTGCCCAGAGAAGGGGCCCACCTGGGAGCTGGCTCTCCTCAGCTGAGGTGAGGATGGGAAGGGCCCAGCCCAGGGCCATCTCACCAACATTTCCAGACGCTGTGGAAAGAGTGTTCTGGAGCTGGAGAGAAAATCTGCAGATGCATCACGCCTTTCACCACAGGCAGGAGAGTGTAAAGAGACTGAGGCTGGTCTTAGCACTCCCTTGGCACTGACTGCTGAGGGCCCGGGCTGGCAGCAGGATCAGGGCAGAACTCGAAAATCACAAACCAGTGGCTGCTGGAGTCAGAAACTAGCATGATCTGATCAGCAGCTCAGTCTGAAAAGCAAAATCTATTAAAATGATTCTTGTTCATCTGAAAAGTAAGGAAACCAAAATGACAGGCCTTAAACAAATAGAACAGCCTTGAAATACACCATAATGTTTCTTGATCCTGTGATGTTAAAATATTAATGTTTTTGCTCAAACCAATAGTACTAGGTATTGTGATTTCAGAATGAAATGGGAAACACTCCTATGGTGATATCATTTGTATTAAGATAGGAATGTTCCTGAGAAAGAAGATGATCGTATCTGAATGTGAATCTGTCACTGACAAATACATTTCCTTCCTCGAGAAAACCCGATCCTTGCAGGGTGTGAGTGCTCAGAAGGAGTCTGACGTGTTGATAGGTTTATGATGTTTAGAGCGTCGTGATATTTTACTTAGTTCCTGCTTTGCTGTTAGGTTAGGGTGTCACCGATCATGATTCTGACTTTAAGCATTTAAGGACTTTTTCTGATGTGAAAGTAAAAAACTTCAAACAGTGCTGAGATAGTTTGAAAAAATTAAAAATAAGACTTTTATTGAGAATAGAATATATATGGAATGGAATTTAGAAAAATTTATGAAGACTATCTACAAAATGAGGAAATTGATAATTTTCTTGAAGAACTAACGTGTTGGTGTTGCTTGGTAAGTTCTCTCCTCTGTACTGCGGCAGTGTTGTGGCAAGGAAAGGGACATTCAGTATCAACATTTCCATTTTCACCAGCAGAGGCTTCCAATTATAAACCTGGGGTTAAGTACGTAGCAGCGGTAATAGTGTGACTTTGTTATAGATCAGTTATGCAGTGATATTAGCATGACTTTGTTATAGGTTGAGTGTGTAGTAGTGAGTTAATAATGTGCCTTCATTATAGGTTGGTTATGTAGTAGTGACGGTATGTAGTTAATAACGTGATTTTGTTATAGGTTGGTTATCTAGTAGTGAGGTTACATAGTTAATAGCGTGATTTTATTATAGATTGGTTATGTAGCAACGAGTGAGAGCATTGACTTTGTTATAGGTTGGATGTGCAACGGCATTACCATGACTTTGTTATAGGTTGGATGTGCAGTGGCATTACCGTGACTTTGGTATAGGTTGAGTGTGTAGTAGCGAGTTAAGAGCCTGACTTTGTTTCAGGTTGGTTATGTAGTAGTGAGCTATGCAGTGGTAACAGCATGACTTTGTTATGGGTTGAGTGTGTAGGAGTGAGCACCAGTGTGACTTTGTTATAGGTCCAGCATGTAATAGTGAGTAATAGCATGACTTTCTTATAAGTTGAATTTTGTATGAATTTTGCATTTTCATCTACAAAAAAGGTATGTTGAAAGCCTAATCCCCACTACCTCAAAATGTGATCTTAAGCAAATAATTCAAAGTGAAATCCCCAGGGCAAGCCCTAACGAAATGCCTAATGAAGTGCCTTATGAAACAAGGACACTTGGAGACAGACGACGTGTAGGAGGAGTCCACGTGAAGTCAGAGGCAGCGATTAGGACCCATCAACAGGGTGAGGAATGTCTCGGGCGGCCAGGAGGTGGGAGAGGCAAGGGAGGGTCCCTCTTAGATCACGAGGCAGAGGTGGGCCCTGCCAACACTCTGATTTTGGACTTCCAGACCCCACAACTCTACGACAGTGGGTTTTTGTGGCTTTAAGTTCCCCGGCTTGTGTTCCTGTACTCTGGAAGCCTGAGCAGGCTAAGGGAGGATTTGGTTCTGAGGGAGGGAGTGCTGTGACCAACACCTAACAGTGCCAGGGTGGCTTTGGAACTGGGTGATGGTTACAAGCAGAAAGAGTTTTAAGATTCATGTCAGAGGAGTATTCGATTGTTCTGAAGACACAGTTGGTCACATATGGATGTTAAAGGGGATTCTGGGGAGGGCTTAGATGGAAATAAAGAACATACTATTGGAAACTGGAGGGGAGGAGGGTGATGTTTGTCACAGAGTGGCTGAGAACTTGGCGTAATTGTGTCTTGTTGCGTGCAGAGTATAACTTGTAGGTGGTAAAACTGGGTATTTAGCTGGGAAGATCTCTGAGCAATCTGTTGAAAGAAGAGACTGGTTTCTTCTTGCTGCTCATAGCAAAATGTGAGAGATGGAAAAAGTAAATTGAAGAAAACATTGCTAAGAAAATAGAAACCCGAACTTGAAGTTTGGAAAATTATCGGTTTACCCATCCTGCAAAAACTCAGAAAATATACTCTGGAGAGAAAACCAAGATTGTGGCTGGACAACTGTTTGGCAAAGAGATGATGTGTGTGACCCATGGATCCAGTCAATATGTTCAGCAGAGACGGCGCAGCTTGCCCTGAAGGGATGGAGATGAGAGAATCTTGGACAGTCGAGATTCCTCAGGCAGGGCTAATGGAGCAATTTGTTGCAAACATGTGGTATGCTTCACGGAAAGGGAGGACCTCCAGGGTGGTTCAGAGGCTGGTGAAGCTGCTGCTTCCACTTCAGGCTCAGAGGGTGTGGCCCGGCGGTGAATCCACTCCCTCCTCTGCTCCAGGAGGCTGTGCTTCCAGACGGGGTGGGCTCAAGACAGGGCACCAAGAGCCTTGGGACAGACTTGAGGGTTGTTCTCAAGCCTTAAAATCTCAGGGGCTTTACTCTGCTGCGTCTCAGATGTGCTGGGAGCCTGTGGCTCTTTTCTCCTTCTGGTGCTTGGAGTGGGGGCCTGTCCTGCACTTCCCCACCAGTGTCCCAAAAGCCAGTATGTGACATGTGGTTTCACAGGTTCACAGATGGGAAAATATTTGCCCCAGCATGAATCATACTCTGCCGCTCACTCGTAACCACTTTGGATGATTTAAATAATAATTGAGACTTTGAGTAGAGGCTGGAATGAGGAAGAGCTTGGGATGTTGGGAGGGGCAAGTGTGTTTCTCACATGGGAAGAGCATGAGTTGGTCGGCATCTTATTGAATTGAATCCCCCAAAATAGTATGTTGAAGTCCTGACCCCAGTACCTCAGAATGTGACCTCATTTGGAAATAGAGCATTTACATGGCGGATCAGGTTAAAATGGGTTCATTAGGGTGGCTGTAATTCAATGTGACTGGTGTTCTTATGAAAATGAGAAATTTAGACACAAAGACCATGTGGAGGAAAGAAGGCGTGAAGACACACGGGAACACCACATAAAGACGAAGGCAGAAGTTGGATGGGTGCAGCCGCAAGCCAAGAACACCAGGGACAGCAGAGTGTGGAAGAGGAGACGGCTGCTTCCTGGCGGGAGTGCATCAGATCCCCGGCCTGGATGCTGAGTGGCGACGTTCAGCCTGTCGCCCGTGCAACCCAGATGTAAGACGGCCACCAGTGAGGACGCGCTGTGGGCGGAAGTTCTATTTCTTAGTCGCTAGTACACGTTCCTCTGAGTCATTGAATTATCATCTGATTCAAATCAGTCCATAATAAGAGGTGGCGGGAGACACTGTACGAAGCAATCTGTGAATTTTAATGACTTGATAAATACACTTAAAAGCAACCAAAGTGTCTCTCTTTTCAATCACAGACTTACTTTTCTGAGGAAAGTTTGTGTGTGTGTGTGTGTGTGTGTGTTTATTTGCAGTTTATAATTGCAATGAGGTGGCTTTAATTAATTGAATATATTTTAATGTAATTAATAAGCTGAATTCTAACTGGAACACTCAGGTGATTATGTAGTTTAAGTTCTAAAGATGCAATTTGCATATTATTAGAATAATCAGAAGGACTTCAGCATAAGGAGGAAGGTGACATTTAATTTTAGCTCACTTAATCATGTGGTTACCAAAGCAAAATGAGGTAGATAATCATGTGATTTAGTAAGAGGCTGAGACATCTGAACCTGCCACTTGGAATTTTTACTTGGTTTTCTTGAGATAAACCAGGAAGACATTCCGGTGCCATCTTTCTCCTCAGCTGTTTACAAAGCTCTGAATTGATCTTCCTGCTTGTATTTAATGACTTCACTAATTTTGTGTATAATGTCACTTTTAAACTTTGCTGTTCATATAATCTCACCTTTAAAGTGGATGCAAGTCTAAAATTTTTGAGGCTCCAAATGAACTCAAACCGTCCTTTGGTGGTTGTGGGTGGCGGTCAGCTGAAGGCAGCGTGTTCTTTTTCTGGGTCTGATTACGGCGGTTGGTGGATCCTTCAGTTGGATCTGCTGCAACGATCTATGAACAAGATGATTTTCCAATTTTTCTGTAGAAAAAGACATTTTTAGAACATACATATTAGGTATATTTTTAGCACAGTAAAATGATTTTTCAAAATCAACGCACGGCAGGAAATGGCAGCTTGTCATATGTCGGTATGGTTATATGAACAGAGAATTCCTTAAGCAATTTTGGTCCACGGGGTTAATTTTGATCATGTTAAGCTCTGTAAAATCACAGGAGTCCGTTCGTATCTCACTAAATGAGGGACTTCATGAAAGGGTCACAGGCAGAGGCCCCTGTTGGCGTGAAATGCATGGGAGAGGCACGAGGCCTTGCTTCGTTCGTTTAGCAGTGCAGCCTCTGGTTTATAGGACCTTTGGGTTTTAAATTTTAACAACAAACCCAGTTTAAACTCTGGTGGACCCTATCTTATTATGGGGGCCTACTGTGGTCTGAACGTTTGTGCTCCCCCAAATTCCATGTTGAAGTTCTCGTTCCCAGCATGAGTACATGAGGAGGTGGGGCCTTTGGGAGGTGTTCAGACCCTGAGGGCAGATCCCCTGAGAATGAGAGTCGCTTCTGCAGAAAGGAGGCCCCAGCGCGCTCCCTGGTCCTTCCTCCGCATGAGGACACAGAGGAAGGCACAGCCTGAACCAGACAGCAGTTCTTCTCAGGCACGGAGTCTGACCTTTCATCTTGGACTTCCGGCCTCCAGAACGGACAGAAATCAATGTCTGTGCTTTGGAAGCCGTCCGGTCCGTGCTTTTGTGTTGCAGGCTGGTGGACTAAGAGGCATAATTCTTGAATTCTTGCAATCGTTTAACTGGATTCTCATTTTGTCTGGTCCACAACCATTTATGGTGGCCACTCAGGCTCTGTTTTTGGGCACGTTGCCTGTGTCTCCCTGCAGCCACGTGCCACATGAGTATTAGGACCAGAGGCAGAGACGAGATGCCTCTTACCTCATGCTATTTAGAAAGTCCGGCAAACTATTTTGTTGTAAAAGAAAATAGCATTAACTGCAAAGCAAAATTATACTGCCTGCGGATTTTATTATTCAAGATGTTCTGAGTAAAGTTGTCCTTAATAAATAAAGGAGTCCTGTTTTTATTTGAAGTTTTTTTTTCTTTGCAAATAGACTCACTCTAAGCTAACGAGTAAAATATGAGACCACCCACGCTAGGCGGGAAAATCGTGGCTCAGCCCAACCACACAGGCGAGTATCCTGAGGGCCTGTCCCGACCCTGCTTCCCGCAGTGTTTTCAGTAAGGTCCGCGTCAGCCTCACAGATTCACCTACACATGCTTCAACCCCACTCCTCAACACTCTACTTCCTCACGTTTTACATGTTCAGGTGAGGTTCTGCTCACCTGGTGAGTGCACGCTTTCTCTCCACGCACTTCTCTGACTCAAGAAAGAATTCAGGAAAACTCTCTTAAGGTGACTCTACCCAGCTTCTCTTCCCTCTTTCTCTGCGTCTCCACCAGGAGGCAGTTTCCATGCAGCGAGTATTCCCTCCCCTCCCTCCCCCTCCTTCCCTTCCCTCCCTTTCCCTCCCCTCCCCTCTCCTTCCTTTCCCTTCTTTTCCCCTCCCCCCTCCCTCCCTTCCTTCGTTCCTTTTTTCTTTACTTTTCAGATCTCTGTCACCCAGGCTCGAGTGTAGTCACCCAGGCTGGAGTGCAGTGGCTTGACCTCGGCTCATTGCAACCTCTGCCTCCTGGGTTCCAGCGATTCTCCTGCCTCAGCGTCCTGAGTAGCTGGGATTACAGGTGGGCGCCACCATGCCCAGATAATTTTTGTATTTTTAGTAGAGACGGGATTTCTCCATGTTGGTCAGGCTGGTCTTGAACTCCTGACCTCAAGTGATCCACCCACCTGGGCCTCCCAAAGTGCTGGGATTTCAGGCGCCAGCCACTGCGCCTGGCCCAGGCAGCAAGTACTCCTGTTTCCTGCTCTTCATTTGGCCACACCGTAAAGGCTGCAGGTGTGGCTGTGAAGTAAGCAGAGGAGAGCCCTCCGCCAGGCTTGCTGCACTGCATGCTGCACTCACGGCTAGCGGCTGTGATCAGCTGCATGCATGTCTCACCCCCAGGACGTGAGTTCCCAGAGGCAAGAAACACATTCTGTTCATCTTTATATTCTTAACACCTATTAACAAGCCTGACGTTCTTTTCAAAGGATGAATGAATTAACGAAAATTGAATTCAGGCCGATTCTGGTGGAGCATTTCCTTGTGGAACCAGCAAGTGCTGAGGGAGGATTGAAGCTGATTATCCATTTGCTGTGTAGAGAAAATTAGATCGATACAAAAATCAACAACCAAAATGCTTGCTTTCAGCTATTAAGAATGACGTGATCTCCGTAAGTTTTACATACTTCTGTGGCATTCTCTGCTGGTAGGAGTTAGTCCGTCTCTAGGTCCCTGTATTATTCTGAGATACAGTGATCTCAGATGGTAGAAATTGGTTCTATTGAAGATAGCAGTTGATTTTCCTTTCCAGTGTAGTCTAACACATTACACACGTGAATTCAATGGGATCAGGACAGCAAGGATGCTGAAGGAAAGGAAGGACGCACTGTGAAGGATGCCACGGCCACACACCACGCGGCGGCAACACTGGGCTGACATCTGAAGACAGCACCGTCACTTTCAGCGTCAGTAACAGGAGGTTGTTTACAGCCCTCCTGAACTGGGAAAGCCATGTATGTCCTGATGGAAGCAGCGTTCACCACACGCCATGCAGAGGAGAGACGCTGAGACTGTGAACGAAATAAACCCCGACATCCAAAGGGGGGTCTTACAGCAGCATCGAGGTGTTTCGTATTCAGATAACTCCCCTCGTTACAGTAAACTAAGTGCGTTGCTGAGCAGAACAAGAATACCGTGGATAAAAATGGAATTAAATAATCAATTCAGTGATTCTGTCTTGGGTACCTACTGTGCGTTACTTTGCTCTGCAAACTGTCAGTGGTAGTTGAATGTGTAAGCAAATAGGCATCCATCGGCCTTTGCCTGTGAATCTGAGAGCAGTTTGATCTAATAGGGGATGAAGGGATGGCAAAGAGCCCTCTCTAAACAGTATATCATGTAATTAGAGTGACGCTTTTCTCTGGGCTGAAAAGTAATTGTTGGCAGGTGCACATATCAAAACCAACGCCAAGATGCATAATGTTGAAGAATTATTATTCTAGTTATCACAACTTCCCTCAGTGATTCTAACTGTCAAGTTTTGCTGACTGATTATACAAAAATAGCTAATAATATAGACTTGTGCTGAATTGTGCCTCTGGATAATTGCATTGTCATATTAACCCATTAAAACCGCTGAATTATTGTTTGCACATCTTCTTGGACACAAAAAAGATAATCCCATCACAGAACCTGGACAGAGGCAGGCTGCTGTCAATGTGCTTTGAGTTTCTGTCACACACAGAGCCTGCCATGGGCAGGGCAGCTCCTGTCACCTGTCAGCACACACACATCATAGAACGCCCAGGTCAACAGGACCTAAACAGCACCGAAACCTCAAAACAGAATAAAGTGTAATTTTAACACAAGAAATATATTCAAACATATAACTTAAGAAACACTGAAGATCATGTTTGCATTAACAAGTGTTTATTTCATGCAAATTGCATTTTACAGAAGAAATTGTGCTGCATAGAATCTAAAAAAGCTCATGATAATGTTTTTTAAAAAAGAAGCATTCATTCATTCACGCAAAACATTTAGTAGGCATGACAGAAATATTGGCAGAGGGCTGTGAATGCAGAAATGTTCTGCTATTGAGCTGTTTAAAAAAAGCAAGTGTTTTCTTCTTTCATTTTTATTATTTTGCATTTCTTCCTGCAGGATCTTGAACTATGTGTATGCATGTGCTATCTATATGCGTGTGTATGATTGTGTGTGCAGGCGCGCATGTGTTCGTATTTGTGCATGGCGTGTTTTGGTATGATGTTTGCATATGTACGTGCAAGTGTGTATGTATGCGCATGTTTATGTGTGTATGTGTTTGCATGGCATATGGGTGTGGGTGTTTGCAGTGTGGTGTGTGTACGCATATGAATGTGTGTCTGTGTGCATGTAGTTATACGTTTGCATGTGTTGGTGTGTGTATGTGTGTGCTGTGTGTGCTATGCATGTGTAGGGGCCTGTGTGTTAAGAGGGAAAATATTCATAGGTGAACTAGACTGTAAACATCGCCTTCCTTTCAGCCAGCCGCTCTGGAGCTGCCCTCCTGAACATCCTCTGTGGCAGGTGCCTGAACTTTCCTGGAGAACAGGGCGAGATCAAGAAGTCGCTCGCACCCATTTTCATAAAATTATTGCCAAGAAAACAGCAGCTGCAATCTGATTGTTACCGACGTCTTACAGATCACCCGGACTTACTGGACTAAACAGCACATCTTCACCTGAGATTATACTTTCCAGGAACAGCAAGGGGCTGACGTGGGCAAAAGCCAGAGCTGGGCTCTTCCGGACGAGCCCTTCCCTTCCTCCTGGGAGCAGCTGATCACTGCGCCCTGACACGCCAACAAGCCCTGAATTTTAGAGGAGGCGTCGGAGGTACATGCAGCCCCTTGGCTGGCTCTGATCTTGTCTGCAAGCGTCCGTGAGGGAGAACGTGGGTGCATTTCCAGGCAAACCCTCTCCACATCTTCACCTGGATTTTCTCTGTGTACCTTGGTACTTTTTTTTCCTTGAGGGAGTAACTGGGTATGAGAAATAATTTGATTTTCAGACCAAGCAAACCTTGGCTCATTTGTATATCTAGAAAATTCTGCCTGAAAACAGAACGGATCATTATTTAGCTAATGGTGGCCCCTGTCACTCAGCCCCGATCTTCTAACCCAGATCATCGTCGCCCCTGTGCCCTCCGAGATTGGCTGCCAGCATCCTGACATGGCACCAGGAGGGTCAGCCTCCTCCAGCACCAGCGCCACCTTCACCACCGGCCTCGCAAGCAGCACCAGGGCCTTGCTGGAGTCTTTGGGGATTCCCTGGCCCCTGGTTCTCATTAACATCTGCTCTGGCCCTTCTAGCTCTGGGTCCAAGCCAAAACCCTCTGTCTTTGGTTTGGAGGCTGCAACTATCTGAGTTTCTTCTTTAGTTACACTTCTGGAGCCCGGCCATGGTGATGCAGGACTATGGGTCACCAGGATGTCCCCTGGGGCTCCTCCCGTCACTGTCCATTAGGACATTCCACAGGGCTCCTCCCATCACCGTCCATTGGGATGTCCACCAGGCGTGCTTCACGTCCTGGCCGGCTCTGCCCACCCTGTGGTGGCCAAGAAGTGTAGGGACTTCCGGAATGGTGGCTTAGGTCTGCTAGTGCTGCTATTCTTCTTGTGACCCAGCCTCAAAAGTCATGTCGCATTGCTTCTGCTCTGTGCTATGGTGGAAAGGTCCCAGGCCTGCCTGGGCTGAAGGAGGGAACCACATTTCATGGAAAGGGGCAATTGTTTCTTCAATCGTTGTTAAAGAAACTGGGATGGAAGAAATCACTGCTATCAACGTTGAATGATAAAGTAGGTCAGCGCTCCTATGCCAAATATATTGCTCCTGGGGGCTTAGTCGTGGGACCCCCAAATTCATGTCAAAGTGCTAATGTTTAGTACCGCAACACGTCACTCCATCTGGAAACCAGGCCTTTAAAGAGATAATCAAATCAAATGAGGCTTTGATAGTGGCTCTAATCCATTCTGCCTGGTGTCCACACAAGAAGACACAGACATGTACAGAGGGATGACCCTGCGAGGACACACAGAGAAGGAGGCCCAGCTGCAGGCCACGGAGAGAGGCCTCAGGAGGAGCCAGCCTGACCACGCCTTTGTCTCTGACTTCCAGCCTCCAGGACTGTGAAAGAATAAATGTCTGTTTTCCAAGTCGCTGGTCTGGGCTTGTTGTACTGACAGCCCCAGCAAACAAACACAATTGCTTCTCCCTTTATTTCAGAAAATTGTGAATAAAATATTGTTATCTCAGAAATATGTAACTGTAACCTGGGTAGGTAGGACATTCCATGAGGAAAACAAACACATAAAACCCAGTTTAGAAGCATGAACATGCAAAAATAGAGCTCAGGTCAACAGCTAGTAAACACGTAGCTGGACAATAAAACGCCGCTGCTGCCTGAGACCGGCAGCAAGTCAGTGGAAGGCTGGTTTCCGGCCCCAGGAGTGCGGAACTAGGAGGTTCCAATGCGATCCTTTCAGCGAAGCACCAGTGTCACTGCCACCCGGAATCGTGTCACCTGTCTACTCCTTCTTACGCCCTTTCCTACCTCTGTGTGCTTCTCAGGTGGTCACGTCACCCTCTTTCATGAGGGATTAAGTGACGTTTAGAGCTGCCCAGTGTAGAGGCGGGAAAATGTGTGTCTGAAAGTGTTCCTCGCTCACCAGCCTGAGACCTACTTCACAACTTTCAAATATGTTTCCCGGTCCATTGGCTGATGGAAATGTGTATCTGTCTGCCCACTTAAATAATATTATTTATTCTTGAAACAACAACAAAAAAAGGAAACCATATGTCTAAATGCTTCAGAAATGGTCCCTTTTTCAATCGGCGCATCTTGAACAACATATGTGTGTATAATCTTTATTAAGTGAGAACTAGGAAGTCACATTCTTTATGCCTTCACAGACCAGTGTTTTCCAAATAGGAACAATTTACATTGTCACAATACGTCTCTTTTGGTGTTGGAAATATTTCTGCTCAGAAAATACAGGGTTAGCACTTGGCTTACTTTAGTCCAAACGTCCCATAAATGTTTTTTTGAAGAAACATGTAAATGGTAGAAAATGAATAATTATTATTCAAATATCTGGAATAAAACAAGTTCACAAACACGCATATACGAAAACGGTAATCTGACTTGAGAAAGGCCTTAGAGGTACACTTCTATCAAGATCTCTAATGAGGAAGAGGCTGTACGAAATCAAATACACAGAAGCATAGTATAAAGTTATACATCAAATTTCATGTGTGTGCTTACCCAGGGAAGGCTATAAATCAGTTTAAATTAGTATCAATGTCTTCAATTTTAAAAATTTCTTAATTAGCATATATTCCTTTAAAAATAGTACCTTGGATTGCACAATCACAGTTAGCTTTGCAGTCACACTTCTGCCTTCTGCTGCCCAAAATCCTTCAAGCATGGAAGTCCTTATTTTTAAACATATAAAATGGCCACTCCTCTCAGCACAAAAGAAGTGTCACATGAGCAGGCCTTGAAATCTGCTTCCATAAGAAGGCTGCATGGTGGCATGTGACTACACAGGAGTGTGAGTGCGTGGGAAGGTCAGACGAGGAAGCTGTCTCCCAGTCAGCAGGGCTTCTTTCTAGGGGGCGGTGGGAGTGTGGGGAACCACATTACCTTCCTGTGTTGGGATTCCTTTTACTGTTGTCTGCTGGGAATCCACAGTGTGTTACTTTCGTAATTAAAACCAGTAAGTGCACATGCTATGCAAAGCCTGCGGTGGGGCTCACACACGCATCCCTGGGGCCCTGTCTCACATGTGGAAGGTGTGGTGTGACGCTTCAGTAGACAGAGAAATTACAGGTAATGTGCTCATGCCTTACGTGTCCACTCTGGGCTTGTTTTGACCATAGCCTCTAGGATACATCCATGTCCTCCTGCGTGGAGGGGCCATGCAGTGTTTTTTTATTTTTTGAGACACAGTCTTGCTCTGTTGCCCAGGCTGGAATGCAGTGGCACGATATTGGATCATGGTAACCTCCACCTCCCAAGTTCAAGGGATTCTCCTGCCTCTGCCTCCTGAGTAGCTGGGACTACAGGCACGCACAACCATGCCTGGCTAATTTTTGTATTTTTGGTAGAGATGGGGGTTTCACCATGTCGGCCAGACTGGTCTCCAACTCCTGACCTCAAGTGATCCACCCACCTCAGCCTCCCTAAGTGCTGGGATTGTAGGCGTGAGCCACCATGCCCAGCCACGACTTAGTTTTTCAGAAGTTTCTGACATCGTGTGTGTGTGTGTGTGTG
>NW_016108023.1:0-48685 GCF_001604975.1 Cebus imitator
TTGGGGTCACCAGAGTTGGTTTTTTCATAAACATGGTGAGCTTTGTCTGAATTGTATGTTTCTTTTTTTCTTCATAAATTTCACGATACGGATGAAACACATCCTGCGCCATCCGTTCAATCCTTGCAAATCGTTCAATGTTTGGGTCCATTGCTTCGAAATGTATAAGAAGTTTATTGGGAGGGGTTTGATGAAAAATATCCAAGACATAAAACACAAATTGCTCTATCAAGTCTGGGATAACAGTAGAAATGGTGCGCACGGAGATGGTAGTGCTGCCGGAAGCTGGTCCGCACTATTGTACGCCCAGCTGGGCAACTTTTGCGCTGCCAGATGCGGAGCAGTCGTGGCTAGCAATTGTGGTCGTAAAGTCGAATGGTCATAAGTTGCATAGGTCATAAGTCGATCGATATGTGTACTTTAATCTGTCTATTTAACCTATCTATTAATACCTACTCTGTCTAATCTATGTAATCTATCATTCTATCTAATCTATCTGCCCGTGTATCTATGTATCTATCATCTGTCTAATCTAGCTATCAATATCTACTACTCTATCCAATCTGTCCAACCTATCTACCTAATCTAACTATTAATATTTATCTATCTACCTATCCATTCTATCTAACCTATCTAATCTATCTAACCTGTCCCACCTGTCATTTATCTATCTATATATCTACCTAGTATCTATCTATCTATCTATCTCTAAGTTAAACATATAGATTAGGTGGGGGAATTACTTCACTTGGTTTTTGATGACTTGGACAGCAAGGGTATGCAGCCTAGCTGCCAGGAGTAACCCTGTCTTCAGGAAGCCAGAACAGACAGGTCTCGGTCCTGCCCAGATGCTGAAGAGTATCCATCAGAGAGCTGACCACATTGTAGAGTTTTCCGTTTATATGAAGAAAGTTACAGCAACAGCAGTGCTGAAGGAGAGGAAGGAATGCAAACAAGGACGCTCTGTCACTCAGCAGACCTGGGCTATACTCATGTCTTTCTATAGAAACTGTGATCCTAGACAGGTACATGAAATTAGCCCAGAAGACTAACTACAGATCCTCAAAAAAAGAATCAAATTTCATGAGTGTCCTCTAGATATATATGCCAGGGCTAATGTCTTTTTACATACTTTCCAACATGCCTTGTGCAACAGGCAGAGAAGCTCTGAAACAAAATTCATCTCTATAAACCACTCACATTTATAATGCATCTTGCCTCCACCTTAGATGAAAAGAATGCATTAGTTTCTGATAAAATGAAACCTGCACTTAACCACATGACCCAGCAACTCCACTCCTAGTTATTTACCCAAGAGAAAGGAAAACCTATGGTCAAAAGATCTGTATGAAAATGTTTTTGTAGCTTTATGTTGGAATCACTAAAACCTGGAAAGAACCACATGTCCCTCCACAGGAGGATGGAAAAAGAAATTACTGACACAGGATTCGAAATGGAATATTACCACTTAGCTGTTAAAGAACGCATGGCTCGTGCACACAATAGCATGCATGAATCTCAAATGGACAAGGTTGAATGAAAGATGCCACACTCTCAGTACCACACAATGCATGATGTCATCGCTATGCCATTCCTGCAAATGTGAAACTCAATGAACAGAACACAGAGTAGACTGCAAGGGGCAGGGCAGGAATAGAAAAAGGGCTCTGTACAAAGAGACACTAGGCAACTCTGAAATGTTAGAACTCTTGTGTGTGTGTTGACTATGCTCAAGATAGCTCCCCACTTTCCTTTTTTGTTTCATATTTAGATAGTAACTTCTCCTTCTTTAAAAAAATCTTTTTGGTTGCTTGGATATGGTGAAGTATGTCTATAATCCCAGAACTTTGGGAGGTCAAGGTGGAAGGATTCCTTGAACACAGGAGTTCAAGTCCAACTTGGGGAACATAGTGAGACCCTGTCTCTACAAAACAAAAATTAGCCATGTAAGGTGGTACATGACTGTGGTTCCAGCTACTTGGGAAGCTGGGGCAGGAGGACCACTTGGTCCCATGAATTAGAGGCTGCAGTAAGCCATGATTGCAGGACCATACTCCAGCCTGCATAACAGAGGAAGCCCATCTCAAAAAACAAACAAACAAAAAATCTTTTCATATATACTTCCCTTCCCCGAAATCTATCACTTGATTATGTTGCAAGCAGTTCTTTCCCACCTATATTAAGTTTGAGTCTGTGATTCTGTTCCCCTGTATTCCTCATAGTGCTTTGCAAGTCTGTGTAAATTATCTCATGTATGCTAAAAAGGTGCATCTGAGAGAACATGCCTTCTTTTTTATGTTGGATTTTTGGTGAAGTCCCAGAGGAAATACTATGTTTACAGGGACTCACTTGACAAATGTTCTCTCTTTCCATACTCAGTGGAAAATGGACTTCCACTCCCTTGCTGTATTCAGAAACAATGTGGCAACAAACAACTCATGACTCCCCCAGCATTTGGAGAAGCTGCTCAACACAGCAGGTGCAGGTTCTCTACATTTATAGAGGCTCGTTGCCTTGCTTCTCTCCTCCTGGGATGGTAACATGAGCTCATGGGAAAGGTATGTGCTCACCATGTGGTTCTTAGAATATGTCCATACAGCACAAGTGACCTGTCAATGGATACTGTAAGACAGGCCAATGGACTCACCTGTCAATGCCAGACTGCTAAACTCATGAAAACAATAAATCTATTTTGGTCCTACAGCTTCCTAATGCACAAGTCTACTTAAAATCTGTGTCTCGTGCTGTGAGATATCGTCTGTGTCTCGTGCTGTGAGATGTCGCCTATGGATAACATCTGTTAAGCTCTTCTGATGGGCAAAGGCCCTGATTTGGACAACAATAAAAAAATCCACTAATCCACACAGGTTAGGAAATACAAGTGGTTTGCTAAAAGCCAGACAACCTGACTTCTGTCTGTTATGGGCAGAGGAACAAAACACACATTTTGAGGCTGTTTGCTGAGTNACTCCTGGCCTCTTAAAAGATCCTCCCACCTCGGCCTCCATCGTAACCATTTTTAAATGCACGGTTCAGTGGCATTAGGTGCAATCACATTGTTGTGCAACCATCACCATCAACCATCCCCTGAACTTTATTCGTTTTGCAAAATGGAAACTGTACCCATTAAACAGCAACTCCACACCCCTCACTTCTCCCCATCCCCCAGCAACCACCCTTCCACTGCCTGTCTTTTTGGATTAGACTCCTCGAGGTATCCCTTCTGAGTGGAATCCTACAGTATTTGCCTTTTGTGACTGGCTAATTTCACTTGGCATAATGTCTTCGAGTGTCACCGTGTTGGAGCCTGTGTCAGAATTTCCTTCCTTTTCAAAGCTGAGTCATGATATTCCACTACACGGATGGACACATTCTGTTGATGGAATTTCCTCTGTCAGTGGACATCTGGGTTGCTTCTGCTGAGGTTTCCTAAAGGCCACTGTACTGTTCCCCTAAAGTGCGAGGTCAGTCTTGGAAGGAGGGGGCATGTCTTTCTGTTCGGCTCTCTCATGCCACGGTCCTCACCATAACAGTTCACAGATGTGACAGGAGGTCAGCCCAGCACACAGCTTGATCTCTACTCCAGCAGAAACTCCACAAGGATGAAAAACCAGGCCAGCAGGAGGTGAGGGGAACTGCCCACTCGACTGACAGCACCCTGCTCAGAGGCCTAGGATAGGAAGGGCACTGGAACACAGGGAAGACTCAGGGAAGTGCTTCTTCTACAGATGGACTGAAGCTCCCAGGAGCCCTCTTGAATCCAGACTGGCTGGCTTTGAACAGCATTCTCTTTTACAGGGCATGAGCTACAACTCATCCCTCAGCATCAGGACCCGCCACCCCCACCAGGCCACCTGGTGCTTTTCCAGGGGACCACTTCACCCTCAGTCTCGTGCTTCTGTAGAAAGTGTTGGAGAACAGGGAACCTTCCCCTCCGCCCCACCTCACTATAACCAAGACCCACGCCAGCTCACCCACTGTGAACTTGCTGGGTCATCTACAGGGTACTCTTTTTGGACAGTATAACCTCGATGTGTGTTGAGCGCTCAGTATAGCCTTTTATCTCTGAGCTTGGGCTTGCTGTGGAAAGAGGGGGCCACTGAGGTCTCACTCACTCTTCCACACACTCCTCTTACGCGAACTCACCTGAATGGCATCACCACCAGAGAGCACTACAGGTGAAGTGTGTCACCCAGCAAGACTCTTTCATTTTTCTTTAGACAGGGTCTTACTCTGTCACCCAGTCTGCAGTGCAGTAGCACAATCATGGTTCACTGCAGCCTTGATCTCCCAGGCTCAGGCAATCCTCCTGCCTCAGCCTCCCGAGTAGTTGGGACTATAGGCGTGCACCACCACACTTGGCTAATTTTTGTATTTATTGCACAGGCTGGCCTTGAACTCCTGGGGTCAAAGCCAATCCACCCACCTCAGCCTCCCAAAGTGCTGGGATTACAGGCATGGACCACCATACCATGTAGAAATCGTTCTTATTAATGACTTTCTTGGCATGGAAGCTTCACAAAATGAATGACAAATGTCAATAAGTTATATTCACAACCCTGAAAGTCTGGGCACATGGGTGTAATATTTCACTATGATGTTACTCCATTCGGGCTGCTCCACCAAAATACCTGGAGTAGGTGGCTTATAAACAACATGTGTGTCTCACAGTTCTGGAGGCTGGGAGTCCACGATCAACCCGTGGCAGATTGGGTGTCTGATGAGGACCTGCTTCCTGGTTCACAGATGGCGCCTTCTTGCTGTGTTCTCACAGTGGAAGGGGCAAAGGAGCTCTCTGGGCACTCATCATGACTTCGTCACCTCCTAAAGGCCCCAGCCCCTAATACCAATCCCTTGGGCGTTAGGATTTCAATATAGGAATTTGGGGGGACAGAAACACTGGAAGCACAGCAACTGTCCTCCTTATGATGCCATAATACACAGAGCCATATATACATTATGTAAACAGAAGAAGCATGCCTAATCCTACCCAGCTAGTTGTGTGTGCAGAAATGGGCTCTTTAGTAAAATGTAGTGCTCAGAGTGGAGACGCTCACTTTTGATAACTAGCGACACTCTCACTCTGAAAACCCATGTTTGGTGATGTTAATGAAGGCAAGGAATATGTAGACTAAATTGGCCTCTCAGGTACAAATCAGGACAAATCAGAACATAAGTTCCAGTGAAGAAGGAGTTTTCAATCATCCTCCAGGGTCATTAAATCTTCACAGCTAAACAAGAAATTCCTCATTCTGGGAATTCAGCATGTGTGAGAAGTGAATTTTTACCATCTATTATGGTTTCAAGCTCCTTTTAGTAGCTACAGTGTTTAAAATTACAGCCGTCATGGACACAGAACTTGGTAACATCCCTGTGCTAAACACAACATCAGTGAAATTCCATTTCTCACTTGTGTTTCTTTTTCTTTGGTACTGTCGCCACCACCATCATCACATGGTTTTTGTTACTCGTCTGCCTGTTCCTGGTGGTGTGCGGACATCAGTCATGGTGCTCCAGGTAGGGAAATACTTTGCTGGATTTTCAATGACTTGATACTGTGGGTATGTGGGTAAATGCACAGAGAGGTTTTGTGGCCACCATAGGGCCCAGCCTGCGGAATCCTGCATCTGGAAGTCCGGCCTTTGCCATGTCCAGATGCCTGGGCTTATCCACCAGAGGGCTGACCAAGCTGTAGAGTTTTCTATTTTTAAGCAGGTTAGACAGCACTGCTGAAGGACGAGAAGGTGTGCAAACAAGGATACTCTGTCACTCAGCAGGCCTGGGCTACATTCATGTCTACCCATGGAAACTGTGACCTGACCGGTTCATCAAATTAGTCCAGAAGGCTAGCTGTAAATCCTCAAAGGAAGAATCAGATTTCATGAGTGTCCTGCAGATATATGCGCCAGGGCTAGTATCTTTTTACATACTTTCCAATATGCCTTGTGTGACAGATAGAGGAGCTCTGTGACTCAACTCATTTCTATAAAACCACTCATGTTTATGATGTGTCCTGCCTCTGCCTTAGATGGAAAAGAATGCACTGGTTTCTGATAAAGTGAAATCTACACTTACTACACGACCCAGCAACCCCACTCCTAGATATTTACCCAAGAGAAATGAAAATCTACATTCACACAAAAGATCTGTATGAAAATGTTTTTTTATAGCTTTATGTTAGAATCACCAAAACCTGGAAAGAACCCAAATGTCCCTCCACAGGAGGATACATAAACAAATCGCTGAAACAGCATTCAAAATGGAATGCCACTTAGCTAAAGAATGAATGGCTGGTGCACACAACAGCATGCATGAATCTCAAGTGCATGAAGTTGAGTGAAAGATGTCACACTCTCAGGGCTACACAACGTATGACGCCATCTCTATGCCATTCTTGCAAGGGCAAAACTCTAGGGACAGAACACAGTGGTGGTTGCCAGGGGCAGGGTGGGGGTGGAAGAGGAGTTGAGTACAAAGGGACACAAGGCAATTTTGAGGGTGACAAAACTGTCCTGTGTGTTGATTATGCTCAAGATGGCTCCCCACATTCCTTCCTTCTTTCCTCTTCAGCCAGTATCTTCTCCTTTAAAAAATATTTTTGGTTGGGTGGTGTGGCGGCTCATGCCTATAATCCTAGCATTTTACGAGGCCAAGGTGGGAAGATCTCTTGGACCCAGGAGTTTGAGACCAAGTTGGGCAACACAATGAAACCCTGTTTCTACAAATAAAACAAAACAGAAAATAAGAAATTACCTGGGCATAATTTCTAGTGGCGCAAGCCTGTAGTCCCAGTTGCTCGGGTGGCTGAGGTGGGAGGATCACTTGAGCCTGGGAGGTAGAGGCTGCAGTGAGTGCAGTGATTGTGCCACCGCACTCCAGCTTGGGCAACAGAGTGAGACCCTCAGCATAAGTGAGTCTCAAAAAATTTAAAAAAAAAAAAAGTTTTCATAGTACCTCCCTTCCCCCCACATCTATCACCTGATTATATTGCAGGCACAGTTCTTTCTCAGTTAAATTCAGTTTGAATTTGTGGTTCTGTTGCCCTGTATTCCTCATACCATTTTGCAAGTTTCTGTGAATTATTTAATTTATGCTAAAAATGTGGGTCTGGGAGAACATGTTTTCTTTAGTTTGAATTTGGGATGAAGTCCCAGAGGAAATAATATGTTTATAGGGACTCACTTGCCAAATTTTCTCTCTTTCCACACTAAATGGAAAATGGACTTCCACTTCCCTTGCTGTATTCAGAAATATGCGGGGGCAAACAACTCACGATTCCCCCAGCATTTGGGGGACCTGCTCACCACAGCAGGTGTTGGCTGTGCACATTTATAGGGGCTCACTCCCTTGCTTCTCTCCTCCTGGAATGGTAACATGAGCTCATGGGAAAGGCACACGGCCATCATGTGCTTCTTAAAAATTGCCCAGGTAGCACAAGTGACCAGGCAATGGATCTTGTAAGACAGAGGCCAGTGGACTCGCGTGTTGTATTAGTCCATTCTCATGCTGCTAATACAGACATACCCAAGACTGGGTAATTTATAAAGAAAAAAAAGAGGCTTAATGGACTCATAGTTCCACATGGCTGGGGAGGCCTCACAATCATGGCAGAAGGTAAATGAGGAACAATGTCACGTCTTACATGGTGGCAGGCAAGAAAGGGTGTGCAGGGGAACTCCCCTTTCTAAAATCATCAGATCTTGTGAGACTTATTCATTATCACAAGAATAGCATGGGAAAATCTGCTCCCATGATTCATGTACTTCCCACTGGGTCCCTCCCCATGATATGTGAGAATTATGGGAACTACAATTCAAGATGAAATTTGGGTGGGGACACAGCCAAACCATATCACCCTGTCAAAGCCAGACTGCCAAACTCATGCAAAAGCCAACAAATCCATTTTGGCACTAAAGCTTGGTAATGCCAAAGTTCCCTACTACTTAATATTCTTGCTTCTAACCAGTTTTCTCTTTCAGACTGCCATGAGTCTGCTGTTGTGAGATGTCACCTGTGGGTAACATCTATTGAGTGTTTCTGATGGGCAAAGCCCTCTCTTTGGACAATTAACAAGGGCAACAATGGAAATCCACTAATCCATATAGGTAGGGAAATATATGTAGATTGCTAAAAACCAGATGATCTGACTTCTGCCTGTTGTGGGCGGAAGAACAAAACACGTCTGTTTTTGAGGTTCTTTCCCCAGTTTGAAGACGTGTGTATTGAATCCTTCTTCAACACCCTGCTTCCCTGCTATCTGAGGCCATCAGTGCTCCACTGAGGATTCCCTTTCTTGCAGCCTAAGGAATCATAGCTGACACTGTGGATACTGGCAGAGGGGAGGAAGAGAGACACTGGTGAAGGAGATGAACAGATGGACAGGAACAGCATCTCGTCTGCTGGATCCAGGGCAGAGAAGCAGGGCTCAGGCCACAAGCTTGGTGACTCTGGAAAACTTGTCCGTCACTGCACCAGGAAGGTGGGGTTTAGCATTCTAAGTATACCTTCCAGGGAGCCAGCTGCACTGCAGGGAAACACCTACTCCCTTCCTCCCACCCTCACCCCCATACCCACTTCCTGCTGCACACAGATAAGGCTGGGTGACCAGGGAAAGAGGAATGGCAGACGCAGTAAGATCACAGGATGTGGAAATCTGGAACTTACTGACAACTTCTGGTGGAGAAAGCCAAACTGGAGGGATTTGAGGAATGAATCATTTTCTGAAATGCAGAATCTGTTTTTAATGAGTTTGGTGGGGTGCAGGAATGAGAGTACATGTTTGAAGAGGAAACATGATCAGGGAAATATTTTTCGTTTTCTTTAAGGTAGATGGGAAAAAGTGGCAGGCTGAGGAGTAGGTGCTCTTTCTTGATGGGGGCCTAATAAATATTGACCTAACCAAAACTTCAGGATTTGAGATAAACATATAAATATTTCCACAATGAACACTTCTTTTGTCCCTTCTTCCTTTAATACAACCTTGTGAAATACTCCAAAAAGTTCCAATGACTCAGTGCAATGGTTCATACCTGTAATGCCAGCACTGTAGGAGGCCAAGGTAGGTGGATCATTGAAATCTAGCAGTTCCAAACCAGCATGGGCAACATAGTGAAACACTGTCTCTACACAAAAAACTAAAAGTTAGCTGGGTATGGAGGTATGCCTGTAGTCCCAGCTACTTGGAAGGCTGAGGTAGAAGGATGGCTTGAGCCTGAAGGTTGAAGCTGCAGTGGGCCTGCCACTGCACTCCAGCCTGGGCAACAAAGTGAGACCCTGTCTCAAACAAAGTTTCACAATACACACAGTAATTAGAAGAAAATACAATAATCTCTCTCTTCAATACCAACTCCACCTAAGGGATATGACTTTAATGACATTGTTGAATCAGGAACAAAGCTCACAGATGTTACGCAAAGTTGACATTTGCCAAGGTCTATGCGTTCTTGTGCTCCAGCTCTCCATCTCAGCTGCCTGGTTACAGAAACTTCATAAACAAGCACTGAATAAGGAAGCCTATGTTTCTGGGGAGAGATGGGGGTTTCTGCCAAGAGGGCAGTGAAGGTCACACTCTACAACCCTGAGCCAGCAGCACAGCTCTGTCTCCAGCTTATGGAGCACATGGTCTTTCACACCTGAGAGCCCTAGCCTGGGATTTGTTTACATGCTGTAAGTCTCTTTGGCCTTCATGATGTCTTTGTGCACAGGTTTTGCTTAATGGAAACTATCTCAAATTCCATGCCACAAGTGAATAGGGAGGCAGGTTTCGGCATGTGTGATTTCCATTTGCAGGCCCCTCTGGGAACTTCTGAGCTCTGAGACAGGAGACCACCTGTGCTTCTCTTACAGGCAAGGTTGAGGTATTAAGACAGTGGTGATTATTTCCCTGATTACCAGGATGGGGTAATACCTATTTTGTTTTGTGTACAAATTTCTTATACTACATTCTGATAACAGGCAATTCAAGGCATCTGAGATTATATATATATATATATATATATATATATGCAGAAAGAATGTGCACTTCCCATGAATAACGCTAGCTGGGAGTGCAAGGATAAAGACACAAGCTGGGTTGGAGACGGCATTTACTTAAAACATGTGGCACATCTCACATACTTGATCACGTTTGCCTGGGGAAGAAACCAAGGCTCAAATAAACAGGCCTCACTCAGACTTGTTCAAGAATCACAGCTTGAGCCATTCTGTGTGGCTGCAATGCTTACACCCTACCCTACCAGGCCAGTAGGAACCCACACCTAGAGGACCACAGGCTTGTTTCATCTAAAATTGAATACATGCATCTCTGGGAGGGGTTGTGTAGGAACTGGCGATTCCTTTTCAAATAACCAAGTTCCATACTGTATATTCAATCTGGTATTAAGGGCCAAAACTTAAAAAGACTCCAAACCAACTGCTGGTGGTTGAACTGTTGAACTGCCCCCACCCCAAAACTTCACAGGTTGAAGTGTTCAACAACAGTGCACCTCAGAATGTGATGCAATTTGGAAACAGGGTCACTGCAGATGTAATTATCACTGAATTCAGAATCAGTTGATAAATTAGGTTATCCTGGAGTACAGTAAATTCCTAATCCAATCTGACTGTCTTTACCACAGGGAAATGTGCACAATATGAACACAGAGACAAAGGTGATACACCTACAAGCCAAGGAATCCAAAGACTGCAGCAAAGTTCCAGGAGCCAGAATAGGGGCACAAGAGATACTTGTCCTTCAAAGGAACTGATCTTTCAACATCTTGATCTTGGACTTCTGTCCTCAGGAACAATGAGACAACATTTTTCTTTTTAAGCTACCCCAGTTTGTGGTACTTCATTACACCAGCCTTAGGAAACAAATCTACCCACGTGTATATTGGTTAGGAAAACAGCTGTGTATAGTAAACATGCAGAGATAAGAAACAACAAGTCCACCAGGTTAATGGTTCCAAAACTACTCTTCTCCCCCTCAGCACTAAGAGCCTTCTTAGTTCCTCTTCTATAGCCCAGTTGTGAATTCTGCTTGTAAGATGCTCAAGATAAATTTCCAAACAGAAAACTAAGCCTTCTTACCTAACTCTCAGAGATACTGATACATGAAGTTCACCTCGTCACTGGTGATGCTTATTTTAGCCTCACTTTGTGGTGATGAGGTCTTGACAAAGTGGAAGCCACCCTCTGAAAAAAGAAGAGGGTTTTGAAACACTACCTGTATGTTTCTCTTTGTGTGTGTGTGTGAGATGTTTAAATAAAATAATAGCTATGCTATTATACACATGAAGTTAATTAGTATCTGATTTGTGTTATATTTTGTAATTATGTGATTACATAAACATTCCATAATTATAGATAACAAAAAAAAGAAAAGAAAAGAAAAAAAACCCAGGTGACATATTATCCAAAAAAGAAGAAAAACAGAGTTTCTTCTGTTGTCCATGAACAAATTAGAATTCCTAAATCGGTAATACCTGCTCACTCCAAATACCTGGACACCCACCCCTAGGAAGGCCACAACTAATGTCAATAATGTCATAACACTAAACATCTTTAGGTTGGTTGGGAACTGGCTTTGGTGTCTGTGTCATATATTTCCAAGTATCTACACAGCAACAAAACTTTTATTCAATGAGGATTATGTTTTTGTTTAAAAAAGATAAAAGAGGCTGGGCACAGTAGCTCATACTATAATGCCAGCACTTTGGGAGGCCAAGGCAGGTGGATCACATGAGGTCAGTAGTTCTAGAATAACGTGAAACTCCATCTCTATTAAAAATACAAAAATTAGCCGGGTGTAGTGGTAGGTCCCCATAATCCTGGCTATTCAGGAGACTGAGACAGGAGAATTGCTTAAACTCGAGAGGTGGAGTTGTTGAAAGTGTAATATTACATTACATTATATGGCAAGGTTGACCATCTAACAGTCTCACAATTATTACACTGTATCTTGCAAGGCTCTCTCTTAGCAGACTGCAAGGAAGACCCTCTAGCTGGTCTTAAAGATGAAAACTGCCATCATGTTCAGGCAATGGCACAGCGATGGAACTCAGGGTCTCAGTCCTGCAATCACAGGAATTAAAGTCTACCAACCACCTGCACTTGGAATAAAGCCCTGGAGCTTCAAAGGAGAACGCACCCTGGCTGACACCTAAACCAAAGCTTTTTGGGATCCTGAGCACTGGCTACGGCTGTGTTGTGCCTGGACCCCTGGCCTGCGGCAACGCTGAGACAATGAATGTGTGTTGTTTCAACCTGCTCAACATTTGTTTTACAGCCATAAATAACTAATGCAGCTGCCCTGGTATCATTCCATCTCTCACTTTGCACTCTTAATAGACTTTATTTTATACTTGCCAGAACTTTGCTATACAAAAATGCTTATCTTCTTTGCTTAATCTGGTGACATTTCTGGACTTCTGAACATACTACAATGTAAATGTGACAGTCAAATACAAGTCTGTCCTAGGATTTGTGCTTGAACTCTGGCATGGTCATAAGACAGCATGTGGAAGACAATATTAGAGATGAAATAAACTACAAAATCCGCATAATCTAATGAAAAATTAAATATTATTTGAGAAGAAATAAAACAACAAAAATACATCTAGGAATGTCACATCTCTGAGCAGATTTTTGGTAATGCTATGTGCTGTAGCGATTATGGCAAGTCAGCAACAATAGCAAATATATAGAGTTTTCATTTCTGTCTACATCCTGCACAGCTGAAACTCTCTGGTTTTATATCATTAATTTCTGGTGACCTCACAATGGCAAGCTGGTTGCTACAAAGGGTCACTAGGAGGTACAAAACAGAATGGACTTTAAAAATGGCTTGCAACTATTAATCCCAATATAAATGCATCACGTAATTATTACCAAAATTCTCTGGGCTATACATTTGCAAAAGATAATAAATAAGAAATTCTGAAATTAATTTTGAGAAATCTATTATACAAATAGAAGAAATAATTATGGTTGCCCTTCCTTGAGCTAGCTAACTCAACCTTCCCTGCCAGCCCTAATATTACACAAATAAAAACATCATTCATACCATCTTAACCACTAGCTAAAGAATTCTGGCAAACCAAGAAAATCACTGATCCGGAATATGGATTTGAGTTGAGTAATTACTTTTCACAACTGCAGTTTTTCATTTATTTATTTTTTTATGTTTCTGCCAGCCAGTTTTAAACATAAAAGCTTTTAAGCACAAGGCCTGATAAACTTAGGAGGAGCAGAACTCTACAGTTTCAGCCTCACTTAGCCCCAAGCATCTGTGGACAGCAAGAGAATCACACAAGAAGAGTAAGCCTGGGAGGCAGGGTACTGTGCCATCTCCCCGTGAGGGGATTTGGAAAGGACCAACTAGTGTATTTTTGTTTGTTTAGTGTTTGTTTAATGCCTATGATAAACACAAGTATCTGTGTATGTGTTTGTATAGAACAATGGAGAATAAGAATATAAGATACTCACGAGATGAGAATTATCAGTCATTTTTAATTGTCCATTCCTCTAATTTGCTTTATGTATTGTCCATCCTTCCAACTAGAAAAACTTCTGCTTCAGCTCCAGCTTTTTGCTCTTTGATCACAGACTTGTTGCTTTAAATGTATAATAAGTTAGGGTCGAACAATTGGAATGCAATTTGCTTGACATTTCTCAAGCATCTTGAGGATGGAGAATTCCCCAGGGTGAGAATCTAAGTTAGGGGAGTTGTTATATAGGCCGAGATCCACTCCCTCATATGTGGCAGAAAGGCCCACAAATTGCTGATGTAAAAGTCTTAACTCCCTGGGTATCTTTGGTGCCTTTGCTGTGGTATGTAACCACAATTTAGATTCTGTCTTCATCACATCATTGCCATTGGGTGGGCCTCTTGGAATGTCACCTGCAGGTGACCTCCCACTTACAAGGTAATTGTATTACAAAGATACATGGGCACTTATGTTTATTGCAGCACTATTTGCAATAGCAAATATATGGAGCCACCCAAATGACAGACTAAATAAAGAAAATGTGGTACATATACACCATGGAATACTATGCAGCAATAAAAATGGACATGATCATGTCCTTTGCAGGAAGATGGATGAAGCTGGAAGCTATTATCCTCAGTAAACTAAAAGAGGAACAGAAACCTGACATTGCACATTCTCACCCATAAGTGAGAGCTGAACAATGAGAACACATAAACGTAGGGAGAGGAACAATGCATGCTGGAATTTTGGGGGATCGAGGAGTGGGGAGGGAGAACATTAGAAAAAATAGCTAATGCATGCTGGGTTTAAAACTGAACTGATGGGTTTACAGGTGCAGCAAACCACCATACCACATGTTTAACTGTGTAACAAATCTACATGTCCTGTAACATGTATGCAAGTACGTAAAAAACAAAACCATGTTTTCCTCAAGATCTGGTTCAGCAAACTACAACCCAGTATCAATGTCTGTAATAAAGTTTTCTTTGTAGTCAGCCACGCTCATTCATTTCCATAGAGCCTACACTGCTTTCATACTGCCATAGCAGAGTAAAGCAGCTACAATTGCCTGGTCTACAAACTCTAAGCCCCTTGCTATAGGGCCCATGAGAGCACACTTGCTGAGTCTGCTCTCAGTCTTTCCTGCTCTACCACAGATTCTCCCACTTCTACATCAGAGAACTACTGCCCTAGTCCCTTTTCAGTTTGGCAACTTCCTGCCTGAGAGCTTTGGCAGTGAACACCACCCTATCCTCATAATCATACCAACCACTTTAAGATTGAGATTCAAGAAAACACTATTACCAAGGTCTGCTATGGATGCCTTTGAAAGGAGGACATGTGTTGAAACCACATATAGCTCAAGGAAACAGTTATAAGCCCTCACTTTCTGAGTGGCAGCACCCAACACAGGCAGAAAAAGTACGTTAAGCAGGTTACACCCAGTCTTACTGAAGAATGATAGCAACAAAGTGGCCTTTTTCAGATAATTCCAAATGAACACCTTCATCTATAAACTGCACAAGGTATCAAAGGCCACTGTAAGGCCGGTTGTCTAGTCGGGAGTCAAATGGACACATCCGTCTCTCTCTGCACCTGATAACCACGTCATCACTCAAGCTCATTATTTGGCTTCGCCACGTGGCTTCCCCGCACCCGCCTCTGCATACCATACCCAAGCCCACACTCAGCACTAAACTATGCACCCAACCCTCAGCCTGCTGTTAAAAAAAACCTGCAAAAGAATTTTTAAGGAAGCCCCCACCAAACCCTACCAGGTAGCAGTCGGCTGGTACGCCCCCAATGGCAACTAGCTCCAGGCATTTCCTGCCTCTCAGCAACCAATGAAATTGCCTTCACTTTGTTTCCCCAATAGCCAATCAAGGCCCACTTACCCAAGGTCCCGCCCACCTACCAATGGCAGCTAGCTCCAAGCATTTCCTACCTCTCAACAGCCAATAAAATTGTCTACACTTTGTTTTCCCAATAGCCCCTCAATTGCCTTCCCTTCCCATAAAACTTCACACCCTAAACAGCTGGGCATGACTTCTTTGGCCCCTTCCTGGACCACAGAACCTCGCCTGGGATCTAAATAAATTAGCTTCTCATTTTTTTATACTTGCCTCAGTTTCCTCATTTTACCTCAGCAATAAACCTTACAGCCACGAAAAAACTCTGTCATTTATAAAGCCAAATACAGATACCTCATGCACAGGAGAAATTCAATGTATGGTGGATTCAATTAAACTGAAGCCTATGTTCCCTAAGTACTAAAATAATACTACCCATGACACTGCTAAGAGAAAGGTCCTTTTTCCCATCTTCTCTCTGACATTTAGAATATGGTTCAACAGCATCTCAAAAAAAATTCACAGACATAACAGCCACTTTTGCCCACTCTATGGTTTGAATAACATGACAATAGTTCCTCAAATGTTCAACAGAGGTATCAAACATATGTCCACACAATAACTTGTGTATATGTGTTCATGACATCTTTTTCATACCAGCCAAAAGGGTAATACAACCTCAATTTCCATCACCTGATGGTAAACATGTTCTATCCATGGTCTATAGACAAAATGAAATATTCTGATGTAAAAAACAATGACGCATGCTACAATGCACATGAACCTCGGAAACGTTATACTGAGTGAAAAAGCCAGTCAGAAAATTCAAATTCACTAATGTATTACAAATATTTTTTTTTTTTTGAGACGGAGTTTCACTCATGTTACCCAGGCTGGAGTGCAATGGCGCGATCTCGGCTCAACGCAACCTCCGCCTCCTGGGTTTAGGCAATTCTCCTGCCTCAGCCTCCTGAGTAGCTGGGATTACAGGCACGCACCACCATGCCCAGCTGATTTTTTGTATTTTTAGTAGAGATGGGGTTTCACCATGTTGACCAGGATGGTCTCGATCTCTTGACCTTGTGATCCACCCGCCTCGGCCTCCCAAAGTGCTGGGATTACAGGCTTGAGCCACCATGCCTGGCCTACAAATATTTTTTTATTAACAAACTACACCTTTCAAGTATTTAAGTCAAGTAAAATTGAAATAACTCATACATGTTTAACTTGTTAAAACAATATACATATATCTGGCTTTAAACAAAAGCACCTCAAACGGTAAGATTCCTATTTTAGTTAAATTTAAGCCTATTATTTTAGTTCTAGTTGGTTCTCTTAAAACAGTAAAACAAAAATCTCCCTCAAAATTCCATGCTTATGCTTTAAAGTTACCAAACTTCCATACTATTTCTAAAAACTAAAAACACATAAGAGAAAGAATCAGAAAATTAAATAATATCTAAGTAAAATAAAACTAAAATCCCATGTACCAAAGGTAGCAGCATAACTTTTACAGAACTTTGGGGGTGTAGGTCTCGGTTTTAGTTTGGGCTATCAGTTTCAACTTTTGACACCTGCTCACGTACAATTGCTGGAGAGGAAACCTTAGCATCTTACGAGATTTACGCATAGTAATTTGCATGACTTTCTAGTAAGTTTCAAGGTTAACTAGCAAATCAATGCAGACAGACACAAATCATATTACAAAACTAATAAGGCATAAAATGAATATAAAGTAGTCAAAATCTTTACTTGTGTGTCTAATTATAATTAACTTGTCTGCATAATTATAATCAACAATGTTCACAAATGAGGCTGATTTTAGAGGGTGCTATCCTTGACTGGTAAGACCCAGAAAAGTTTGTTACCGCTCGTTTAGGATCCAAAATTCTCAGAAAACAGGAAAAAAGAGAATTTCTTATTTGGAATTGACTGTGCTAATTGTAAGGATTTAATAATTGTCTATCTAATGCCTTCAGTGACATAAACGAAAAAAACATGTCACTTTCCCCAAAAACATCATTTAAAACAAAAAGAGTTCTTTTGTGGCAAATGCAGTTCTGCTCCTCAAACATATTTCAAGTACAAGGCCAAGGATGCAATGGGATGCTGGGCCACTTACCTTTATGATAGAGAGTGCGCTGCTTGTATGTTTTTCTTGGTGAGACAATACTTGTTCTGTTTATCCACAGCTGAAACTGGCAGTGTGTGGACACACATATCCTCTGTGACACTGAGTTAAGAGTGAAGGTCATCTACCTGGAGCCACCTTCTGAAAGTAATTTAGCAAGAAGAACAGCCTTAGATCTCAGGGCCAGGGCCATGAGCTGTGAAGACAAAAAAGCATGCTAGTACCACTAAGCTTCATGCCAAACAACTGGCAAGGGTGACACCAGTGCTGGAACTCACATATGCATGTGGAAGAATTACCTGGAATCTCTGGACCCCGGGGGCCCCAGTGGGCTCTGCCTTGTTTCTAGGCAATACAAGTGCCCAGGTGAGGCAGTGCCAGCACCGCCGCTGCCTCACCCCACCTTCAGCTCTCCACTAGAGGAAGCCAACCCCACAGTGGATAGCTGTTTTGTTTAGAAAATATAAGAGCTACAAGCAAATCTCTAAAATCTTAGGAACCTGTGAAATGTCTAGCAAGTCAAGACAAGTGTCCAGAACTTGCTGTCATGAGGCTCACTTGTTCAAATCTCAAGGGCCTCAAATCCCTGTTGAGAAAATCATTTGCCCTTAAAACTATCCTCTGTCTTCAAGACCTGTCTTCCTGAACCGGTACCTTCTACCCACAAGTATTCCACAAACATCTGCCCAATGAACAAATGAATGAATGATCTTAGCGCTCTCAGAGCCAAAAGCAACAAACTGACTGAAAACATGAGAAAAAGGGAAAATTCTGTAAACTTTGTGAGAAAAATGGAAAATTCTGTAAAATTTGTTTGGAGAAAAATCTCATTAATTCTTTTAAGTTAACTGTACACAGAATGTAAAGAATGTTATTCAATTGCTTCATTCTTTTGAAAGGGAAAGGCCAACATTTGCTACTTGTGTTGAGGCAGAGGAGCACAGAGATGTAGCAGCGGTTGTGAAACTAACTAGAAGATTAACACATTTATGGTGCAGGAGGGAGCTGAGGAGCCTCCACCATTAGAGGGCTCAGTAACTGCCGGCATTCAATTGGATGGAAAACTATTTTTCTATTCAACAATACAATTATGAATAAAAAATAGGTATGTATGATTCATTAATTCACTATTGTTATACACAACCCTGTTTTAGACATGACTAAATGTCATTCTTTCTTTCCTTCTTTCTTTCTTTTTTTTTTTAAATTTGTAAGACAGTCTTGCTCTGTCATGGCTCACTGCAGCCTCAGCCTCTTGGGTTCTAGCAACTAGTAGCACCACCAAGCCTGGCTAATTTCTATTTTTTCGTAGAGGCAGACTCTGACTATGTTTGTCAGGTTAAAGTAATAATACTTTCTAATGCACTGACTGCTAAGTTGTTAAGGGGGACTCTCCATTTGTGGGCTCCAATGGCTCCAAAGATAGGCGATGAATGTGGCCAAATCAACAAGTAACTTTCCTAGCATCTCCTGATAGATAATTACGGATTCAAGAGGAGCTATTCTCTAACCAAGGTCCCCATTTATCGGTGCAAAAGACAAATAGGAATGTGATAGGCAGCTTCTCAGACAGTGTGCATGCACTGTGGCTTCAAGCATTCACGACCCAGTACCAACCTGTACCATACATACCAGGTTGCTCCATGGGACCAACAATTCTCTTGGTAGTCCATGACTTCTGCTGCAGCCACACCCGAAGTGAGCTTGGAATTGATCCTCTAGCCCCATATGAGGTCTCAAAGACTGCAGTGCAGGATGCAACCTCATGAGAGACCCTGAGCCAGAACCAGGCTAAGCGGCACCTGGATTCCTGATTCTCAGAACCTGCATGAGATCATCAATGTTTCTAGTTTTCACCTGCTGAGTTTTCGGTAATTTCTTATACAGCAATTAATAGATTGCCAACATCCCAAGCGGAAAAGTGATCTCTTTCACAGCATTCCCGTGTCCTGTCACAGATTTTTTAAAAAATGCCCCACACACCAAGTGGTCAAAAGCAGGCTCCCCGATGCAAAGCCAGCCTAAGCCCCAAACTGGGACATCTATACATCAGAGATGTCTCCCTGCAGCTCTGAACCAGCAAACGTGGTTGAAGTTTGCCTCCTAAGGGACAGAAGTTGCCTCTTGGTATGGTATGCAGAGGCGGGTGCGGGGAAGCCACGTGGCAAGGCCAGATAACGAGTTTGAGTGATGACGTGGTTATCAGGTGCAGAGAGAGACGGATGTGTCCATTTGACTCCCGACTAGACAACCGGCCTTACAGTGGCCTTTGATACCTTGTGCAGTTTATAGATGAAGGTGTTCATTTGGAATTATCTGAAAAAGGCCACTTTGATGCTATCATTCTTCAGTAAGACTGGGTGTAACCTGCTTAACGTACTTTTTCTGCCTGTGTTGGGTGCTGCCACTCAGAAAGTGAGGGCTTATAACTGTTTCCTTGAGCTATATGTGGTTTCAACACATGTCCTCCTTTCAAAGGCATCCATAGCAGACCTTGGTAATAGTGTTTTCTTGAATCTCAATCTTAAAGTGGTTGGTATGATTATGAGGATAGGGTGGTGTTCACTGCCAAAGCTCTCAGGCAGGAAGTTGCCAAACTGAAAAGGGACTAGGGCAGTAGTTCTCTGATGCAGAAGTGGGAGAATCTGTGGTAGAGCAGGAAAGACTGAGAGCAGACTCAGCAAGTGTGCTCTCATGGGCCCTATAGCAAGTGTGTGAAGGAGATGGTTCGAGGAGGAACCAACGTGGGAGTGATGTGGGGAGACACAATTTGTCTTAGGATGAAGAGCTGCAGTTGTGGGGTAGTGACTGCAGTCAAAGGACAACCTGGACACCCTCATCAGTACCCATACGTTAACTCCTAACTAGTACAATTAAACTCCAAGTGGCTACAGCCTTGCAAAACTTTAGTGGCCTGAGAAGAACCTAGGGCAGTAAAAGGAATCACAGTGCCTTCCACTCAGAACACAAGGAAGAGACAACAGGGAAAGCAAAAAAATCCAGTCCTACAGAGCACTCCAGAGGAGAGAGAATTATTCACCTCCCTATGTTCCAATATATCCTTCCCTTGCTAATCTAAGGCAAGGCAAGGGACACACATCAGGGGAATCAGGCTCTGGTAGAAGTAACACCACAGTGTCACTCCTTGACGAGGTGTAGAAATCCATGCCCATACAAGAAACCAAGGAAATGGAGAGGAACTGATGTCCCATCTCTTTCACACACTTTCACATGCATCCCCTTCACAGTTTTTGCCATTCATTTTTATGTTGCGGGGTATGTGAGTTTCATCCCAATCGACAAGCTGCTCTCACCTCCCCCAGCCCTACTGGGTTGAATTAGTAATCACTTACCTGGACCTGTCATGTTCCACTTAGGTGAGTTTCACTTGAATCAGCTAACTGGTGTTGCTTCCCTAACCCTACTAGGTTGGATTACTAGTCACTTCCCTGGAAGGTGATTGAAGCTCCTGACCTTCTGTCCCTTTTCCCTTTCCTTTTCTTCAAGCTGAAACGTCTTACCGCACTTCTTGAAACATGCTGATCCTAAAGTACTCTGCTGCCTCTTCCCCCTTCCATTGCACCAGGACTTGAGAGAGCCAGTCTCACTGAGAGAAACCTCCTGGTGGCGCCTAGGGTCTTTGGTCTCCCTCGATGCTGGGGCATTGACCACAATGGCACAGGTGACAGCAAGCTCCTTCAGTAGCTCCTTCAGTAGGTCACAAATTTACTAGCATTTTGAGGGTCAAATCAGAGGTGGAGAAAAGCTCTTTACTTGGGGTAAATGACACAAGAGGTCACAACGTGGTAGAGGATGAGGGAGAGTTATAACTCAAGAGGACTCTGAGAATCAGCCTAAGCTAGAGAAAGATCAGTGTGCAAGATGCAAAAACAAAGGACACTGGAAGACTGATTGTACAGAAAAAGGCAAGAAACAGTAATGAGAGCCAGAAAAACACAGAAAATCAAAAGCAAGTCATTGAGCCCAAGATGATCAGGAAACCAACATAATCGATGTGGCAGAAGCTGAGAGCTAAGAGGACTGAGACAGACTGGACTCCATTTCTTTAGGCTTCCACCTGTGGTTAGAACAGAGCTAGAGGCCAATAAATAGACTTCATGGTAGACACTCAGCAGGTGCTGATACTCAGTAGTAACTCAACAAATTTCAGGACTGACTAAATCATATGCTACTATAATTAGAGCCACACAGGTGGCAGAGAAAAGGCCTCTCTGCTGACCAAAAAGCCATGTTATTGGAGGATGGGAAGTCCAGCATGAATTCCTATACCTCCCAAACTGCCCAGTCCCTTTGGTAGGGAGAGAACTGCTTTAAAAACTATAGGAACAGATCTCCTTTAAACCAGAAGGAAATGTAACTTTAGATCTAACCAAGCATACAGCCATGGTGCTAGCCCCTGACTGTGCCACAGGCTGAGGAATGGAAACTGCATGCTAAAATAATGCAGCGCCAAAACTGCTCCAAATCCCCACAGGAAGAAACCATGTTATTAGCTAAGCAACTAGATGAATTCCTGGTGGTCTGGGCTCAAATAACCTACCTGGGTTACCAGTAAATCATGCTCCAATTGTAGTAGAATTAAAACAAGGTGCCCCCCCTGTAAAATTTTGCCAATACCCCTTGCCTTATGAAACCAGGTATATGGAAACACATAGAATGACTTCAGAATTATGGCATTCTGGTGCCACACTAGTCACCCTGGTACACACAACTCCTACCAGTGTGGAAACCAACAGAAAAATGTCTTATGCCAGGAGTATGTTACCACACACCAGGATTAGCGAACTATCAATAAGGCTATAGTCACTATTTAGCCAGTACTGACAAATCCCTACACTCCTTATTCCAGCAAGGATACCTGGTTTACTGTACTAAATCTAAAAGATGCCTTTTTCTGCCAATAAGCAAAGCATTATTTGCCTTCCAATTGGGCAATTTTTAACTCACTAGGACAAGACTTCCATAGGGCTTTAATAACTCTCCCACAATCTTTGGGGAAGCACTGCCAACACACCTTAAGGCCTACACTCCTCCAAAAGAGTGTGTCCTATTGCAGTACTTGGATATCTTCTCTTAGCAGCCCCAACCCTAGAAGACTGTTATGAAGGGACATGCAGTCTGCTCCACCTGTTATGGAAGGCAGGATATAAACTGTCAGGAAAGAAAGCCCAGGTCTATCTAAGAAGTGTTGGGTAGCTAGGATTTAGCATAAGCCAAGGGAAGCAAAGTCTACATATACCCCAGATCAAGACTGTTTGCAGCATTGCAACGCCAGCATCATATAAGAGAGTTTTTAGGGACAGCAGGATTCTGCCATATCTGGATTCCAAACTTCTCATATATAGCAAAGCCTTTATATGAAGCCACAAAAGGAAGGGAAAAAGAACCTTTCCCTTGGTTCCTTTTTAAGAGAATTGAACAGAAAAAGGCATTTAAACAAGTTAAGCAAGGCTTAACTGAGGCCCCAGCTCTAGGACTCCCAGATATGACCAAGCCTTTCTTCTTGCATGTCATTAGCAGAAAAGAATGGCCACTGGAGTCTTATCTCAAGTCCTAGGATTTTGACACCTCCTTGTGGCCTATTTATCTAAATAATTAGAGGTAGTGGCACAAGGATGGCCCCCAGCCTTAAGGTGTCGGCTGCCACAGCCATGTAGACAAACAGAGCTTAGGGCAGCACTTGATTGGATTTGACAACCAGTGGTGTCCTCTTTGATCCTAACCTTAATGGATCAAAGAGGACACCGCCGGTTGTGAAATCCAGGAGTGACTCAAAATCAAGGGCTCATATGTGAGACCTCTCGTATAACTCGAGACACTGTAAAAAACTCTCAACCCAGCCACCCTGCTTCCCATAGAACCCAGGATCCCACTCTATGACTGCATAAAAACAATAGATGAAGTATTCTCTAACCAGAAGGACCTTGCAGATTGCCTTCTCCATGACCCAGAAGTAAAATACTTCACTGATGGGAGTAGCTTCATAGAGGCAGGAAAGCAGAGGACTGGATGTGCAGTAGTAACTTTGAACTCAGTAGTGGAGGCCGAATTCTTGCCAAGAAGAACATCAATCCAGAGTGCAGAATAGTTTTAACAAAAGCATTACTGGCAAAGGACAAAATAGACAATATATGCACTGACTCCAAATATGCATTTGCTACGCTGCATGTGCCTGGGAGTATCTATAAAGAAACAGGGCACTTAGTAGCCCAAGGGACAAACATAAAGTATTCAGAAGAAATTTTGCCGCTTTTAGATGCAGTGTGGGCATCAAAAGAAGTAGCCATTATATTCTGTAAAGGCCACCAGAAAGCAGCAATACCAGAAGCTAAAGGAAATAGAAAAGCAAACAAGGAAGCTCAGTGGGCATCTCTGGGTGGTGTCCCACCATCTCACATAGAGGCTAGGAAGGCTGCCTGTGCCATGACCTTACTCCCTGAGGCACTGTATTCAGAGACTCCAAATTACTCTCCAAATGAAAAGGCTGGGTTTGGTCTGGAAACTGGGAGACATACTGAAGAATGATGGTGGAAGTTTGTAGATGGGAAGTTAGCCATTCCCAAAGTAATAGCCCCTAGATTTATATACAAGTCCACGAAGCCACTCACGTTGAAAAGAGAGCATTAGAAGTGCTGTTAGGATGCCAACCTCAATGTGCCATGGCTCATTATCCTCTCCCAAGTCATTCATAAACATGCTTTCGACCTAGGCCCAGAACAACCCACAGCAGGGGCCAACTGGGCTCCCAGGAATTCAAGAAGCATGGGCAGCACCTTGCAAAAATTTGCTTCTGGATTTTAAAGAGCTGTCCCAGGCAGGAGGCTCTCACTATGTTATGTTAGTGTTTGTCTATAGCTACTCAGGTTGTGTAGAGGCTTTCCCCATCAGGACAGAAAAGTCAGAAGAAGTAGCTAGATTATTACTCAAAGACATAATCCATAGATTTGGGTGACCAACAACTAAAGGATCAGACAATAGCCCAGCATTTGTACCTGAAATTGTCCAAGACCTAACATGGCTCTTAAAAATAAACTGGAAACTGCATACTGCCTGTTGCCCACAGAGTTCAGCAAAGGTTGAACATATAAATCGAATGCCCAAACATCAATTAAAGAAATTCTGCCAGAAAATTCATCTGCAGTGGGATCAGGATGGTCCTGACGGTCCTCCTCCGAGTCAGGTATACACCCACCAAACAAACTGGGTATTCACCCTATGAAATTCTGTTCGGCCAAACATCCCCAATTATCACCCAAATTGAAGGTGACATTAGAGAGCTAGGAGAATGAACCCTGAGAAGGAAAATTCAGGCCTTAGGCAAAACTACGCAGGAAATACAGGATTAGGTTCAAGAAAAATTACCTATCAGTCTAACAAATCCTGTGCATCCCTTTAAACCCAGGGACTCAGTCTGGGTCAAGAAGTGGAACCCAACAACATCAGACCCAACATGGGATGGGCCCCGTATTATAATGTTGTTCACTCTGTCTGCTGTTAAAGTTGCTGACATTGAACGGTGGATCCACTACAGCTGGTTAAAGCCAGTAGCAGCTCAGGAAAAATGGGCCAGTAAACAGTATCCAGGGAGCTCAACCAGACTGATACTGCAGTGAGACCAAGCTACTAGTAGGCACAATAGCTGTGCTCTAGTCACACAACTGGAGGCTGAGTAATCCATGAATGGCTTAAGTCTTGAGGACTCATCTAAAGCAAATATGGATAAAAAATCTTAGGCCTAATTCCTATCTTAGTATTGATAACTATTCTATTACTATGCTGTCGTCTTTGCTAACCCTGATGTTCAAGGAAGGATTCATCCTGTCCCTGTATCGTGCTATAGAAATTTAATTTTTACCTTATGATTGTTAACTTCAATATCTGTACAAAAGAAGGGCAACTGGTAGAAGAATGTACTTACTGCCTGCACACTACTTGGATTGGGAATACAGTAGTTAAAACCTTCCTGTATCAAACACATTATAAGTGTACAGAGACTTGATTAGGAGCTCGTACTTAAAATCAGACAGTTTATTTAGTTTGTGACTCAGGCAATGATCAACTGTATGTGTGCTATGACCCTAAGTTGGATTCTGGAATTTGGTTTGAGATCGGAGATAAGTCAATGGAGGGGGACCTATTAATCAGACCAAAGTCTTCCTTGTCCACAAGAAAAACAAAAGCCTGTACCTTAATTTCTCTCAGATAACATTCACATGGACAACTTGGCCCAATAAGGTATATAATTACACAGGATGTGATATTTACTGTTACAGACCCAATCCCAATTGCCTGCATTCTACTTGCATAGAAACATACTGCTAATATTGCCGCATATGGACACATATCCTAACCACCAACAAACCATCACAGAAAGAAATCATGTTTATGAAAATACTAACAAAACCACATTGTAAGGCAAAGAGCTGCCATCCTATAACCCTTACAATTCTTGAGCCAGACATTCCCATGTGGACCACAGGCTACTGTATCACAATGCATTTAAATAATAAGAAAACAGTTCAGCAAACAACAGAATGGGAAAAAAATCTTGCAGTGTAACTATCTGACGAAGGGCTAATATCCAGAATCTACAAATAACTTAAACAAATTTACAGGAAAAAAACAAACCCCGTCAGAAAGTGGGCAAATAATATAAACAGACACTTCAAAAGAAGACATTTATGCAGACAACAAACATGGAAAAAAAGCTCATCATCACTGGTCATTAGAGAAACGCAAATCAGAACCACATTTAGATACCATGTCACACCAGTTAGAATGGCGATCATTAAAAAATGAGGAGACAACAGATGCTGGAGAGGATGTGGAGAAATAGGAACATTTTTACACTGTTGGTGGAAGTGTAAATTAGTTCAACCATTGTGGAAGACAGTGTGGCAATTCCTCAAGGATCTAAAAGCAGACATACCATTTGACCCAGCAATCCCATTACTGGGTATATATCCAAAGGATTACAGACATTCTCATTCCATTACAAAGACACATGCAAATGTATGTTTACTGTGACACTGTTAACAATAGCAAAGACTTGGAACCAACCCAAATGCTCATAAATGATAGACTGGAAAAAGAAAATGTAGCACATATACACCATTAAATACTATGCAGCCATATAAAAGAAATGAGTTCATATCCTTTGCAGTGAAATGGATGAAGCTGGAAACCAACATTCTCAGCAAACTAACACGGGAACAGAAAATCAAACACATGTTCTCACTGATAAGTGGGTGCTGAACAATGAGAACACATGGACACAGGGAGGGGAACATCCACACTGGGGTCAGTTGGGGGTGGGGGAACTAAAGAAGGGATGGTAGGGCGTGGGGGATTGGGGAGGGATAAGATTAGGAGAAATATCTAATGTAGATGATGGGTTGATGGATGCAGCAAACCACCATGGCACATGTATACCTATGTAACCAACCTGCACATTCTGCACAAGTACACCAGAACTTAAAGTATATAATTAATTTTTAAAAAAAGAAAAGACAACAGTCATATTATGTATTACTAAGAAAACTCAGAATCATCCAGATCAACAACAGTTCCAAGTTTTCAAATCATTTATGAAAACTATAGTAGAAGTAACCAGGAAGCTTTTGAACTCCCTCCAGGGGCCAGTAACGAATAACCTAGTTGTTGTTTCTTGCTAGTCTGTGGAGGCAGTAAGATGGGAGATCAATGGCCATGGGAAGCAAAGGAGTTAATGCCTCAAGACAACTTTACCTTTATCCTCACCCCTCCTGAGCCTATGCTCACGCATTTTGCCCCTAAAAATTTCCATACTCTGGAAGTACTGTATTGTCTGCTGGGGAAACACTTTCATTAATCCAGTAAGAATTGGCTTGCTTGGGGAAGCAATGTTACAACAAAAGATTAGGCAAAATTTTGTGGTGGGGAAAGAATAAACAGGATAATGTTCTGTTGCCTCCAGATTTCCACTTTATAACCCATTTTCTCACTTCCCAGTTTTGAACCACTCCTGGTATCAACTGGAAGCATCCAATAGCTGGCAAGCACCCAGAGGCCTTATTGAATTTATGGACAGTGAGCCTATCAGCAGTTATCAGCTAACTGGACAGGGGCCTGCGTACTAGGGACAAATAGACCTTTCTTATTCTTACTCCCCTTGCAGCTGGGAAAAACTCTAGGATACCGTGTTTATGATGAAGTGGGAAACAGAAGTAACAGAAGCATAAATATCAGAAAAGGTATAAAAATAGGAGACTGAAAAGACACTTATTGGCCACCTGAAAGAATTATTTAACAATATGGGTGAGCTACTTGGGCAGAAGATGTTTCATGGGGACACCATATTCCTATTTATATGCTTAATCACTTTATAAAATTATAAGCAATGCCTGAAATCATTACCAATGAAACTGTACAAGCTTTAGATACATTGGCTGTACAATCCACAAAAATGAGAAATGCTATTAACCAAAACAGGCTAGCTTTAGATTACTTCATTGCCCAGGAAGGAGGGGTATGTGGAAGGTTTAACCTAACTAACTGTTGCTTGGAAATTGATGATAATGGAAAAGCTGTCATGAAAATAACTGCAAAAATGTGAAAGCTGGCCCATGTCCCAGTTCAAACTTGGAAACTTGAATGTTCGCCAAACTCTTTTCTTGGTAGTAGGTTACTATTTTTTGGAGAATTAAAACACTGATAAGAGGTTTTATCAGTGCTTATTCTAGGTAATTGTTTAATCCTGTCATGTCTCTTGCCTCTCTTGTTTAGGAGCATACAGTAAAGCACAGAAGCAGTAGTAGCTAGGCATACCATCACCCAAGTAATGGCCTTATCTAAATATTAACCTGTCCCCCAGGAAGAAAATCTATCACACCCAATGAGCTCTCTGGAGGCAATGGGCTCATTGAATTAATGTAAATTTTGGCTTAACTAAACCAAAACAGAAACCAGAGTCACTGGGTAAAACAGATTACCTTAACTAAGTAGTACCTTGATAAACACAAAGGCTACATCCTCTATCAAGGTAATTCAGAGGTGTATCATGACAAAGCTCTCAAAGGCCTCCTTTTAGTGTCAAGAAATTCTATGTAAACATCCTCATCAGGTCCAGCATGGCATCCTATCTACCCCTAGAAGATGGTTGGCTAGCCAATAATGGGTAAGATGTCTCAAGGGAGGAACAATCTAAGACAGGCACAGTTGCACAGGGGCATAAAGGCCAAGCCAAGAAAAAGGCCCTGACACTATGCCTGACTGGAGGTACTAAAGCAGAGAATCCACGGAGCATGGCTAACCTCTATTAGTCAACCCAAAGTAAAAGATAGTAAAATTTTGGCCTAGAGAATCAAGATGCAATTTACATAAAAGGCAATTAAAAGCATCTGTCCTACCTAGGTAGTCTCTCCTACATATAATTTAGTACTATCATCAAAGAGAAGTCTATTATAGTGTTGTGTTCTATTAAAAGTATCACTTATATAAAATGCACCAAACAACATAATAAAAAAATATAATTAATGCATGAAAGAGATGCAGAAGTTAAATTTTTCTTTTATGAGCAACTCCCCTGAGTCCTTCCCTATCCTGTGGAAATGTATCCTGCTTTGCAAATTTTATAAGTTTATAAATATTTGTATTCTTGTTCTCTATAGCTGAAAACTATAAGTTTCTGTATCACAGTGAAGGTCATAAGAAATGCCCAAGCAGGCAGGACTCTGGCCTTCTGGGTGCTGTAGCAGAGGGCAATAGATAAGGCCTGTGCTAGAATCCTTGAGCTGTACAGATAGGGAACATCTGGGTCACACAGCAACAGTCATATGTAAGCCTAAGTTAAGTGCCTGTCATTTGCTTGATGAATTGTCTTTGTTCTACACCTGAAAATTGCTTTTAGTGCCACTGTGTACTTTGTGTCTAAGAAGTCAAGACCTGCCTTTGTTAAGAGCTCAGCCAGTTTAGAGGTGAATCCAAGCTGTTGGGCCAATGCACACCTAAAATAAACTGTGCTGAAAGCTTCCATCTGTTCCTTCTGCCTTTGGACATCAGACTCCAAGCTCTTCAGGTTTTAGACTCTTAGAATTACACCAGTGGTTTGCCAGGGGCTGTGGAAGTTTGGGCCAGACTGCAGGCTGCACTGTTGGCTTTCCTGCTTTTGAGGCTTTCAAACTTGAACTGAGGCCCTATTGGCTTTTCTTTTCCTCAGCTTGCAGATGGCCTATCACGGGACTTAACCTTGAAATCGTGTAAGCCAGTTCTCCCTAATAAATTCCTTTTCATGTATGCATGAAAGGAAAATAAATCTTGAGAAAAACATATGAAAGGAAAGTAAATCTTGATACCCCAACATCACCAAGCTAAAGAGAAAAGTCAAGCTGGGAATTGTTTAGGGTGAATCTGCCTCCCATCCTATTCAGCCACCCCTCTGTTCACTAAGATAAATGCATATCTGGCTACATTCCTTGGAGAGGATAATCCGAAACTCAAAAAAACCATCTCTTTGTCTCTTACAATCCTAGAGTTCATAGGATTAGTCTACCTATTACCTGTAACTCCCCTCTCTGCTTCAAGTTGTCCCGCCTTTCCAGATAGAACCAATGTGCATATATCTTACATATACTGATTGATGCTTCATGTCTCCCCAAAACACAGAAAACCAAGCAGTGCCCCAATCACTGTGGGCACATATCAGCAGGACCTCCTGAGGCTATAATATAGGCATGTGTCCTTAACTTTGACAAAATAAACTTCCTAAATTGACTAAACAGGTCTCTACCTCCCAGGTTCAAGAAATTCTGCTTCATATGTTCTACACGTATGTGAACCCCAAATATGTGTATGTTCTGCCCCCTCTAGAGAACTCTAATGGTCTCATTCATAATAAAAGAAATGCAAGTTAACACTATGTGTTGCCATTTCAAAAAATAAAATTGGCAAATGTCAACAAGTCTGTTAATTAGTTGATGACATCATCTGTTGATAAGTACATGGGAAACACTTTTCTTTCTTTTGAGTTTTTTTTTTCTTTTTCCCATTTATTTATTTTATTGCATTTTAGGTTTTGGGGTACATGTGAAGAACATGCAAAATTGTTGCATAGGAACACACGTGGCAGTGTGATTTGCTGCCTTCCTCCCCATCACCTACATCTGGCATTTCTCCCCTTGCTATCTCTCCCCACCTCCCCACCCCCCACCGTCCCTCCCCTGTTTCCCCCCAACTGACCCCAGTGTGTAGTGCTCCCCTCCCTGTGTCCATGTGTTCTCATTGTTCAACACCCGCCTATGAGTGAGAACATGCGGTGTTTGATCTTCTGCTCTCCTGTCAGTTTGCTGAGAATGATGGTTTCCAGGTTCATCCATGCCCCTACAAAGGACCCAAACTCATCGTTTTTGATGGCTGCATAATATTCCATGGTGTATATGTGCCACATTTTCCCTATCCAGTCTATCGTCGATGGGCATTTGGGTTGGTTCCAGGTCTTTGCTATTGTAAACAGTGCTGCAATGAACATTTGTGTGCACGTGTCCTTATAGTAGAACGATTTGTAATCCTTTGGATATATACCCAGTCATGGGATTGCTGGGTCAAATGGAATTTCTATTTCTAGGTCCTTGAGGAATCGCCACACTGTCTTCCAAAATGGTTGAACTAATTTACACTCCCACCAACAGTGTACAAGTGTTCCTATTTCTCCACATCCTCTCCAGCATCTGTTGTCTCTAGATTTTTTAATGATTGCCATTTGAACTGGCGTGAGATGGTATCTCAGTGTAGTTTTGATTGCATTTCTCTCATGACCAGTGATGATGAGCATTTTTTCATATGTTTGTTGGCCTCACGTATGTCTTCTTTTGTAAAGTGTCTGTTCATATCCTTTGCCCACTTTTGAATGGGCTTGTTAGTTTTTTTCTTGTAAATCTGTTTTAGTTTTTTGTAAATTTTGGATATCAGCCCTTTGTCAGATGGGTAAACTGCAAAAATTTTTTCCCAATCCGTTGGTTGCCGATTCACTCTAATGATTGTTTCTTTTGCTGTGCAGAAGCTGTGGAGTTTGATTAGGTCCCATTTGTCTATTTTGGCTTTTGTTGTCAATGCTTTTGGTGTTTTGGTCATGAAGTCCTTGCCTACACCTACGTCCTGAATGGTTTTGCCTAGATTTTCTTCTAGGGTTTTTATGGTGTTAGGTCTTATGTTTAAGTCTTTAATCCATCTGGAGTTAATTTTAGTGTAAGGTGTCAGGAAGGGGTCCAGTTTCTGCTTTCTGCACATGGCTAGCCAGCTTTCCCAACACCATTTATTGAACAGGGAATCCTTTCCCCATTGCTTGTTTTTGTCTGGTTTGTCAAAGATCAGATGGTTGTAGATAGGTTGTGTTGCCTCCGAGACCTCTGTTCTGTTCCATTGGTCTATATCTCTGTTTTGGTACCAGTACCATGCTGTTTTGATTACTGTAGCCTTGTAGTATAGTTTGAAGTCCGGTAGTGTGATGCCCCCCGTTTTGTTCTTTTTGCTTAGAATTGACTTGGCTATGCGGGCTCTCTTTTGGTTCCATATGAAGTTTAAGGTGGTTTTTTCCAGTTCTGCGAAGAAGGTCATTGGTAGCTTGATGGGGATAGCATTGAACCTGTAAATTACTTTGGGCAGTATGGCCATTTTCACGACATTGATTCTTCCTAACCATGAACATGGAATGTTTCTCCATCTGTTTGTGTCCTCTCTTATTTCGTTGAGCAGTGGCTTGTAGTTCTCCTTGAAGAGTTCCTTTACATTCCTTGTTAGTTGTATTCCTAGATATTTTATTCTCTTTGTGGCAATTGTGAATTATTTTGAGTTTTATACAACCTCAGTGTGATCCCTGGTAAGATCCATGGGCATTTCATCTCCCAGTTTCTCTCTTGTTCATCCTGCATTAGCCATATGGCCTACTGCCAGAAGCCAGGCAAGCTTCAGGAATACTTACTTCCCCAGCCCTAAATGACAACACTCAGGAAGTATTTTGTACCCAGGCAGCTCCTTAGAGACTTGGTGTCCAGAGTTTCTACTGGAGGCTGATTGTTTCAGAGGCATTTGAACCACAGCAACTCAATCTTGAATAGGAGTTGGGGAAAATGAGGCTAAAACCTACTGGGCTGCATTCCCAGTAGGAATGACCTGTATCTTGTGCCAACCTCCTGTCTCATTCTTGACTAAGAATGTCCTAACTTCCTGTTGCATTCCCAGGAAGTTAGGATATTCTTAGTCAAGAATGAGACAGGAGGTTGGCACAAGATTCAGGTAATAAACACCTTGCTGATAAAATGGGTATGTAAAGAAGCCAGCCGTAACCCACCAATAGCAAGAGATAGAGATAAGCATGACCTCTGGTAATTCTTACTGCTCATTATATGCTAATAATAATGCATTTTTGCCTGCTAAAAGACACTCCTACCATTGACATCACAGTTTACAAATGTCATGGCAACATCAGGAAGTTACCTATGTTGTCTAAAAGAGGAAGTTCTAGGACTTGACCAGCCCTTTCCTGACTCATTAATAATTCACCTCTTATTTGCATACTTTTGTTTTTATTTTGAGATGGAGTGTTGATCTGTCACCCAGGCTGGAATAGAGTGGTGTAATCTCAGCTCACTGAAACCTCCACCTGCCGGGTTCAAGTGAGTCTCCTGCTTCAGCCTCTGGAATAACTAAGATTATAAGCCCCTACCACACAATTGGCTGTTGTGGGGCGGTTTCACCATGTTGGTAAGGCTGGTCTCAACCTCCTGACCTAAGTGATCTGCCAGCCTAGCCTCTCAAAGTGCTGGGATTACAGGCATGAGCCACCACGACTGGCACACTTGTTCGGATACAATCAAGAAGTAACAATAAATATCCTTCAAGCAGCTTAGGCCAATGCTCTGTTTAGGGAAACTTGGAGTTTTTCTTATTAATATACATTTTAATTACTAACACGTGTTGGTGGTAAAAATGCTAACAATGCTAACAATGTGTTAAAAAGCCTCCTTACTATGGAACACCTCCCTCCTAAGAGAACAGCAAGTAGGTTGGATTCTTGGTATTTCCTTCCTGATATATTCTACCTGGACCAGGGCATACACCTCCATCCACTTTGATACAGAACTTGTAATAACCTCTATTATTATTAATCTATCTTGCTTTCTTCATGCAAGAGCATCATGTAAAGTGCATTCCATATATGGAATTATGTTTTCCTATTGCTTGATAGATTATATGCCTGTATTTATTATAATTTAACAAGTTCACTATGGATGGTTGCTTTCATCCTTCTGGTTTTACAAAAATTGCCTTTGGTGAATATCACATAAGTACTTATTTGCATACATTTACACTATGTGCATCAGATAAGTCCCAAGAAGCAACAATTCTAAGTCTTACATATTTTGTCAGTCTGCCCTCCAAAGAGTCTGGACCTGGTTACTTCTGCAATGTCTACAGTACTGCTTTGCTCTGAGCTCCTGTCAGTGGAACTAAGTCAAGCTTCTGACCTCTGCTAAGGGGAAAAGTGAAATGGAACCTTATACTTTTCATCAGCATTTCCCATGTCATGAGTGAGACTAAGCTTGTTTCCATGAATTTTAGAACTATTTGTTATTTCCCTTTAAGAAAACTGTTCATGGCAGGGCACAGTAGCTCACGCCTGTAATCCCACCACTTTGGGACGCCGAGGTGGGTGGATCACGAGGTCAAGATATCGAGACCATCGTGGCCAACATGGTGAAACCCTGTCTCTACTAAAAACTACAATAAAAAGCTGGGCATGGGGGTGCACACCTGTAGTCCTGCTACTTGGGAGGTGGAGGCAGGAGAATTGCTTGAACCGGTAAGGTGGAAGTTGAACTGAGCCAAGAACAGACCACTGGACTTCAGCCTGGCACCTGGCAACACAGCAAGACTCTGCCTCCAAAAAAAAAAAAAAAAAAAAAAAAAAAAAAGAAAAGAAAAAAAAAAAAACTAAAGAAAAGAAAAAAAACTGTTCATGTCTTTTGTTCATTTTTCTCATGAACTGCTTCCGGTCATCTTCCTTAGTACTTTATAGGACTTTTTCAGGTATCAAGGGAATCAATCCTTTACAATATGTATTGCTAGTAGTTCGTACTATTTTCTTGGTTTGACACTTAGAACCACCTTTGAGGCTCTAGAAAAAAAGAGGCCAATTATAGTTACTAAATGCTTATCATTTATATACTGTGTTAATACTGTATTCATTCTTAACTTCACAACAATCTAAAAGGTAACTCATGTATATCTCTACTTTATAAGTTTATTGACACTTGGTGTTCATGTATAATTTTGATCTAAGACACTAGTTCCACAAGCATTCTGCTCAGCCTAAAAAACTTGCATTTCTTTTCATATTTGTCGATGACATTTTCCTATATATGCTATCAAACTTCTTTCTCAGTAAATCATTATAATCTCAAAACACACACACACACATATAATCTGTATGACCCTAACTCACACATTCCCATGAGCATGAAAGAAACAGGGTTAAGTCCACAACCTGATCCCTGGAATCCGTGAGTATGACCTTATATGATAAAACACTGAATGTGATCTCATTTGGAAAAAAGGCTCACTGCAGATGTGACTAAATTAAGAATCCTGAGATGAGATGTTCTGAATTATTACCCGTGTGAGTTCTAAATGCAGTGTCTTCCTAATGGACAGAGATGAGACTTAGGTAGTCACAGGCCCAGGAACACCTACAGGCAAAAGAACCTGGAGGGCAGACATGGAAGACGCTCTTCCTTAGAGGCTTCTAAAAGGAAGCCACCCTGCTGCCGCCATCATCATCAATGCTGCTGACATCATCAACAATGACACAAAAAATCTCTGCTATTTTAAGACGTCTAGTCTGTGGTTATTTGTTATGGCAAACATAGAAAACAATTACAGGATGATAACAGTATCATTTTAAAAATCCTTCTATGTTAGGGATACAACCTAAAATATTTATGACTACAATTATGTGATGTCTGGAATTTGCTTTAAGTTACTCTAAAGAGAGAAAACACTGAGGAGATGATAAGACAAGCTCATGACATGCTGACAGTGGTTGGAGATGAGTAAAGAGTTAGCAGGAATATACGAGGATATGCTGTATACTTCTTAATTTGTTTGATAATTTCCATATTAACATGCCAAGAATATGTGTCAGGGACTGGCAGGCAAGTATCTGAACTGTATATGTGGCATCTGTCCCAACCTTCACACAATGTAATTCACTTTAATATCTAATTTTACCTTTTTGAAAACAGTAAAAAATACACGGGAACTTCATTCATTAATCCTGAAACTGCCTAAGGCCTATGCAGAGCAATCACTCAATTGAGTTACGTGAAATAAATCTTAATTCTTAACTTCATCCGCCAATATTCTTGATCAGAGAAATTTTCTCTCACACTGAAAGAAAACAGGTGCATTTGGATAAAAATAAAAATAAGGATTCCTTCTTGTTAAATGCACTATACCAGCAGCAAGTGAATAGAACTGTTAAGTGCTTGAATCAACATTTTTAATATACTACTATTTTCTATGGAATTACATTCCCAATGTCAAGCAAATTGCTTGCAAAGAGGCATTTTGCTTTCAAAGATTTAATTTATGAAACATGGGCCAAGTCCAAGAAAATGACCATAAAATGAGAGATCACACTTTAAGCTACCGTGAAAACACTTGAAACATTAACTTTCAGGACTGAAGCAGTAATTAAAGTCTGCTACAAAGCATGGTACTCTACAAAATGGTTATCCTGCTTCTTGTCAAGATGTTGAAGGTTCTTGATGCATCCATTTAGCAAAGGCAGAGCTGATTCTCATAATGCTCCCTCTGGGAACATTCTCTTCCAGCTTCACCTAAACTTCCCTGGAAAGAAATGAAGAGGGGCAGCCTGATTCAGCATCCTTTCAGAGAATCATCAGTGGAATCTAAATGTCTAAATGAAAACCAAAATGAGAAATAGTCGCAGCTCAGCTGGGCTGGGCAGCAGGCTTCCAGAACTCATTTCCTCTGCATGTAGGAGGCTTCTGTGATCTGAGCCTTTTGTTTCCAAGAGTCCTTCAGAATTTAAATGACTGTATTATCTGGCAAGTGCAGGATCTTGGCCCTCTCCAAGAAGATGATCTTTTGGCAGATAAGCCTTCCTGCAGCACTGAGCAAAATGAACGGTAACATGATCAGGTACACTGGGTTATGCCTGTTATCCTAGAACTGTGTGATGAAAACAAAGGCAGGAGGTTTATTTGAGGCCAGTAGTTGAAGATCACACTGTACAACACTGCAAGATCTCATCTCTACCAACCTGCCACACAAAGAAAACAGAAAAAAAATTGTGTGTGTGTGACAGAGTCTTGCACTGTTGCCCAGGCTGTGACTTCCATTTCCCTAGCTCCAGTGATTCCTGTACCTCTGCCTCCTGAGTGGCTGGGATTACAGGCGCACACCACCATGCCCAGCTAATTTTTGTATTTTTAACAGAGACGGGCTTTTGCCATATTGGCCAGACTGGTCTTCAACTCCTGGCCTCAAGTGACCTGCCTGCCTCAGCCTCCCAAAATGTTGGGATTACAGCCATGAGCCACTATACTTGGCCAAAAACAAAATTTTTAATTAGTTGGGCATGGTGGCATACACTTGTAGTTCCAACTAACTCAGAAGGCTAAGGTATGAGGACGGCTTAGCCCAGGAGTTCAAGTCTGCATTGAGCTATGATGGCACCACTGAAATCCAGTCTGGGTGATGGAGCAAAAATCTGTCTCTGTAAAAATTAAAAAGAAATGTACCTTAGGACAGGGTTTGTTATGTCAGCACTATTGACATTTAGCGGCCATCGCTCTTTGTTGTAGGGGCAGTCTTGTGCATGGGATGATGTTTCTCCCACCCCACCCCCACTGCAACAACCCAAAATATCTTCAGTTATTGTCAAGTGTCTTCTGGTGGGTGCAGGGTGGCAAAAAACTGCCTGCCTCATCCACCACCACCATCACCACCATTAGTGAGCATCAGAGCCCTTGAAAGCTCCTTACTGCAGAGCCAGGCCCAGACTGCAGAACGTTTTGTGATACATAGGGCAAAGTGTGAGTGCTTCTCCAGTACTATTCAAGCTGATGAGAAAGAAATGGTAAAACAAGCCGGGGGCGGTGGCTCAAGCCTGTAATCCCAGCACTTTCAGAGGCCAAGGTAGGTGGATCAAAAGGTCAAGAGATCAAGACCATCCTTGTCAACATTGTGAAACCCCATCTCTACTAAAAATACAAAACAATTAGCTGGGCATGGTGGCACATGCCTGTAATCCCAGCTACTCGGGAGGCTGAGGCAGGAGAATTGCCTGAACCCAGGAGGCGGAGGTTGCGGTGAGCCGAGATGGCGCCATTGCACTCCAACCTGGGTAACAAGAGCAAAACTCTGTCTCAAAAATAAATAAATAAATAAAAGAAATGGTAAAACAAGCCATCCACAAAGGGACATGTGAAAACCATGTATGGATATGCAAGCATGCAAGTTCAATTGAACTTACTCACGTGGCCTTTCAGGAAGGTAAAATGAAATTGTTTATAAATAATTATAGCACTGAGGCTTATGTAAAAGAGTTTTGTGAGGTTTTACCTCAGGTATGTCCAATTTCTAGGGACATATGATGGATGGTGCAACCACTTTTCTACAGCCCCTGCACCTACTTAAAAACTCCCATAGTTGTCTCTATCCTCGTTTGTTCCTTTGTTGGAATTTTGATCACAGTGACTGAAAGAACATTCAACATGCAGCACAAGAGAAAATCAGCTCTGGGATCCATGCATTTGTCCTCAAACCACCCAATAGGCTATGTGCCACAGGGCCTGAGGGAAGTTAGAGTAGACACATGGGGCTTCTGACATTGACTCAGATGAACCTCTGATACCCAAAAGCAGAGGCTCTGCCATCTAAAAGAAAACAACTTTTCAGTTCACTTCTTATCCCTGCCTGTCAAAAAGAAAACAGGGCATGCTGTCAAATCTCTTCTTGGCTCAGGTAACAGATCTCAAGAGCCAATCTAATTATTTTGGTTCCAATTTCCAACTCTATCAGTAAGGCACTGATACAAGAAACAGGAGGACAAGTCCCCAGAAGCGGTAAAAATTGAAATAATAGAAACCGTGCACCTACTGTTGGATGACCTAAAGATCCTGTCATACAAAAGTTAAGATCATCATTCGTGATGACATTTTTGAGAGAGTTTCCCAATGCACTGATGGTGAATACATCTGTTGGATATTTCAGCTGTTACAGTTTCCTGCATCCCATTGCTGTGAAGCTAGACTCATAACAAGATGCTTCAACTCTGCTGAAAAGGAATTTAGCTGACATCTTCGCCCCCGTCCCCTGCTTCTGTGGTTTTACTTTCCATCTTTGGCACACAGCGTACTTCACACATTGACAAACATTTAGGAGGAAGAAAAAACAATAAATTTCCTGGAACCATAAGCAACATAGTGCCTATTAGGTGTCTGCTTCAATATGTTTTTACCACAACATACATCCAAATGCTGCTGGGACTTTGGGTTTGTCAAACAGCCTATTTTTGTGTGTGAAAGATACCACTTTAACTCCTGGAAAAACTGTCTTACTAAGATGCAAACACATCTGTCAAACCTAATTTTCTCTGTTTGTTGCAAATTAGATAAAGATGATTTTCATCAAATAGAGGCATCAGAGTTTCTTTTACCCCTGTTGTTATCATCATCAATATTATATGTTTGGCAAGCTGTACAGGCTTCATTAGGATGACAAATGCTGCAGCAATTAGCAGTATCTTTAAAAGAAATGGCCAATTCCATGATGCCAGGAGCTGTATCTCCCTGTCAAAGCCATACCTTCATCTGCCATTGGTGATCCATTTCTACAGACCAAGGATAACATTTATCTTAATTCAGGTGTCTGGTTCTACTCAGTGCTGTTGACAGAGATCTACTGTCACTTTCTGTCTCCCCACGCTCCTTTCTCTAGGTTCAGGCTTGGTAAAGTTGGTAACATTGACAATGTGTGCTTCTGAATACCAATGCACATTTAAATGGCAGCACTGTGTGTGGGGGTGGTTACTGTTGGCCTTTTAATATTCCAGGTTGGAAAAATCACTTGAGCCCAAAAGGCTGAGGCTACAGGGAGCAACGACTGCACCAATGGCACTCCAGTCTGGGCAATGGAGTAAGACTGTAAGTCCTTCCTGTCTATAAGAAGGAAAACAAATTAAGAATCTCACCTCAACACTTAACAAGCATGATTTACAAAAGAGGATCTTTGTAAATGGTTTCTAACTGTCACACAGTAAAATAAATAAATAAATAAATAAATAAATAAATAAAGTGATTCTGCGCAGCATGGTCATCCTTATGACCATAAGTGGAACCTACAGCTATACTGGTGGAAAGGACACACATGGTCTATGGTCGGCTTTCCCAAAATAAATTTTGAAGAAAACTGCAGAGGTGAAGAGTTTTCTGTTTCTCACTTTTAACAATAAACAAGACAAAAGTATGAAAAACTGACTCACGGCAAACATCAACTTCACATTCTTACCTTAAATATAAATTAGAACTGCAGAAGGGAGAAGAGAATTCTGCCCCAGAAGCTATGCAGAGTTAGAGGCCTGACTTACTGTCCTGCTCTTGGTACTGCCAGGCTGCACAAGAGCTCAAACGCCATCTTGTTACTTATAAAACTGTATCTGCACTGTCCACATGGTATCTTAGGACTATACCAGCCTTGGGAATAGAAAGCAGGGCTCCCCCACTGTGGCGTATCTGGGGCTGGATGATTCCTTGTTATGAGGCCGTCCTATGCACTTGGGGATGTTAAGCCTCACCTCAACTCACCAGATGCCAGTAGCACCCACTGTCACCACCAAAAAATGCCTCCAGACATTGTGAGATACACCCTTTGGAGTGGGGAGGATACAAACTCACCCACTTTGAGAAGCATTATTCTAAAATAATTTGGTACCAATCGTTTTGGGGAATCTAAAATCAAACTCAGGTGAGGCTGTCTCATCCATGTTGGGATTCACTCGGGGTAAGTGAATAGTAAATAATAAAATTTACTATTTACTATTAGTAAATAGCAAAATAGTAAGGGAAATAGTAACGGAAATTTTATCAAATATAGTCTCTAACCTTTTGGAAGGCTGAAGGTTTTAATGGGACAGGCTGATGTCAGCCAGTTCTTACCTTAGACTTCACAGGGTGAAGATTAGGGATAAAAGAAGCTTCCCAAGTTAAGTCTTTTTACCCCACAACTACTTGTTTACTCATGTAAATGTTCTTTAGACAAAATAGTAGCATAACGACATCTGCAACTGCTAGTCCTGCACTTGGAAAAGTGGCAGTTAAAAAAAGCATAACATGGCTTTCTCTTTTTTTAATGAAGCCACGTCCTTCTCTTAATTTAGTTCACATAATTCTATTTTAATCTTCTCTTTTACTATGAATGAATTTCTAGGTCATCTGCTTGTCAGACACACATTGAGCTTCATGTATTAACAGCCAAGGGGATGGGTGGCAAGTTAATAAATCAGTAAAAAGAACAACTGAAGGAGGGACCCTGTTCCTCTCCCTACATCCTACAAACCACTGCATGTCCTTTCCACACGGACAAACAAGAAAAACTAGAGCCTTGCTCTCCAAACTACTGTACCATAGATACATACAAGGAAAACTACTTCAGTGACTCAATACTAACCCTCCTCAAAAAAATTACTTTATAACTTTTATTTATGTATGTTTATATTTTATAATCTATTTATTTTAATTTTATTTTAGAAAGTTATTTCTCTAACTTGCTAGTAGCCCCCAGAGGCAAAAGTTGACTGACCTTAGCATATACCAAATTCCAGGTGATACAACATCCTCTACAGAAATGCTTCCTGAAGTCTTATTTTTTTATTTATTTATTTTTTTTTTTGAGATGAAGTCTGGCTCAGTCTGCAGACTAGAGTGCAGTGGCGTGATCTCGGCTCACTGGAACCTTTGCCTCCTGGGTTCAAGCAATTCTTTTGCCTCAGCCACCAAGGTAACTGGGACTACAGGTACACACCAGACACCTGGCTAATTTTGTATTTTTAGTATAAATGGGGTTCCTCCATGTTGGCCAGCCTTGTCTAGAACTCCTGATCTCAAGTGATCCACCCACCTCAGCCTCCCAAACTGCTGGAATTACAGGGATGTAATATCACAACAAGCTAGTCTTTGTATTTTTAGTAGGGATGAAGTTTCACCATATTGGCCAATGTGGTCTCGACCTCCTGACCTCAGGTGACCACTTGTCTCAACCTCCCCAAGTCTAGGATTACAGGCATGAGCCACTGTATCCAGCCTGATTTTTTCTTATACATAAAACATTTCGATCATTGGCCAGGCATGGTGGCACATGCCTGTAATCCCAGCACTTTGGGAGGCCGAGGTGGGCAGATCATGAGGTCAAGAGATCAAGACCATCCTTGCCAACATGGTGAAACTTGTCTCTACTAAAAATACAAAAAATTAGCCAGGCGTGGTGGTGCGTAGCTGTAGTCCCAGCTACTTGGGAGGCTGAGGCAGAAGAATTGCTTGAAACTGAAAAACGGAAGTTGCAGTGAGCCGAGATCATGCCACTGCACTCCAGACTGGCAATAGAGCAAGACTCTGTCTCAAAAAGAAAAACAAAAACAAACAAACAAACAAAAAAAAAACAAGAAAAACATTTCGCTCATCAAAACAAAACAACTTGAGAGTAGGAGAAGGAAGGAGGCTGTCTGTTTGCCAGTGGTAAGGCTCATTTTTCCTAACTGCTACCCAGAAACTGAGCATTCAATCTGCCAACATTTCAGCCCTAAAAGCCTGGAAACAGGATTTATAACAAGCTATAAAAGGCTGGTCCATAGATATTGAAAATTGAGACTTAACCACAGAACACAGCTCACCATGCAATTGATGCATTAGCAACTTACTAATCGTTACTGTATGCTGAGTACTGTGCAGAGTAGAAACAAAATGCAAAGCTCATTCCTATCACAAATTTTCTGGCCAGTGCAGTGGTTCACACTTGCAGTCTCAGAGCTCTGGGAGGCCTAAGTGGGATCATTACCTGAGCCCAGGAGTTCAAGATCAGCCTAGACAATACAGTGGGACTCCATCTCTATAAAAACAATACATTTATGTTTTTTAAATCAGCAGAGAGTAGTGATGAACACCTATAGTCTCAGGTTACTCAAGAGGCTGAGGGAGAGAGATTGCTATCACTCAGAAACTCAAGGCTGCAATGAGCTACAATTGTGCCACCACTCTCCAGCCTGGATGATAAAGTGAGACTCTATCTCTCTAAAAAAGTAAATAAATAAAAATAAAATAAAATGTTAAGAATTTACAGTCTTTCTGCTGAGGCAGAAAAATAGCACAGAAGAAACAGTTGACACTGGAATAGACAAAAAAAAAATGAATAATAGAAACTTCCTAATATGTGTACAAACTAGAAAATCTAGAAGAGATGGATAAATTCCTGGAAAAATGCAATTCTCCAAGATTAATTCTGGAAAAAATAGAGACCATGAACAGACCAATAACAAGCAGAAAGACTAAATCACTAATATTAAAACTGCAAACAGGTGAGGAACAGTGGTTCACATGGTGTCATTCCAGAACTTTGAGAGGCTGAGGCGGGCAGATCACCGGAGGTCAGGAGTTCAAGACAAGGGTGGCCAACATGGAGAAACCCCATCTCTAATAAAAATACAAAAAAATTAGCTGGGTGTGGTGGCAGGCGCCTGTAATCAATCCCAGCTACTCAGGAGGCTGAGCAGGAAAATCACTTGAACCTGGAAGGTGGAGGTTGTAGTGAGCCGAGATCACACCCCTGCACTTCAGCCTGGACAAGAAGAGACAAAGTCAAAGACCTGATGAATTCACAGCTGAGTTCTATTAGGCATTCAATGAGGAATTGGTACCAATTCTACTGAAACTATCCCAGAACAGAGAAAGAGCCAGAATCCTCTCTACATCAGTCTGTGAAACCAGTATCGCCCTCATACCAAAAACAGGAAAGTACATAAGAAAACAAAGAAAACAACAGCAGACCATTATCTCTGATGAATACAAATGCAACAACATACATGCTAACCAAATCCAACAGTGTGGCAGAAAGATAATATAGCATGATCAAGTGGGTCTCACGCCAGGGAATCAGTGATGATTTAACATATGCCATTCAATGAATGTGATACATCATATACACAGAATTAAAAAGAAAACTGTATAGTTTTGTTTTTATTATTAAATGATGCTAGATTTTATCAAATGCTCTTTCTGTGTCTCTTAAGATATATATATATATATATATATATGTGTGTGTGTGTGTGTGTGTGTGTGTGTATACACATATTTATACATGTATATATACCCTAAACAAAATAGGCCCAGAAAGACTGACCTCAAGGTAATAAAAGCCAAATCCACAGGCAACATGAGATTTAATGGGGAACAGTTGAAAGCATTTCCCCTGAAAACTGGCATAAGGCAAAGATACCCACTTTACCACTTCTATTTAACATATTAGCAGAAGTTCTAGCCAGAGCAATCAGGCAACAGAAAGAAATAAAGGTTAACCAAGTTGGAAAAGAGGAGTCAAACTTTCACTATTCACTAATATGATTATATGCCTAGAAAACCCTAAATATTTATCAAAAGCTTCTTGAACCTAATAAACAAATTCAGTAAAGTCTCGAGACACAAAACCAATGTAGACAAATCAGGAGCACTCTTATTCCCAACACAGACCAAGCTGAGAATCAAATGAAGAACTCAATTCCTGATGGGTGCAGCAGCTCACACTTATAACCCTTCCTTCCTTCCCTGCTATCAAAATGTCACCATCATTCTTCATAGATTTAGAAAAGACATCCTAAAATCTATATGGAATCAAAAAAGAGCCCTTATAACCAAACCAAGACTAAGGAAAAGAATACATCTGGAGGCACCACATTATCTTATTTCAAATTTTACTACAAGGCTACATAGTTAACCAAAACAGCATGGTACTGGTATTTTTAAAAGGCATGTAGACTAACAGAACAGAATAGAGAACCCAGAAATTAAGCCCAAATCCTTTGACAAAACATAAAAAAACATAGAATGGACACCCTATTCAACAAATGATGCTGGGATAACTGGATACCCACATGTAGAAGAATGAAACTGGATTCTCGTCTCTCACCTTATAAAAAAATCAACTCAACATGGATCAAAGACTTAAATATAAGAACATAAGCCATAAAAAATTATGGATGATAACATCAGAAAAACTATTCTAGACATTGGGTCAGACTTAATGACCATGAATCCAAAAGCAAATGCAACAAGAACAGAAATAAATGGGACTTAACTAAATGAAAAACCCCCACACAGCAAAGAAACAATCAGCATATTGCATCTACTTGATTATTCTCTCTTTTCTTTTTTCACTAATCTGACTAGTGGTCTGTCTATTTTGTTGATCTTTTCAAAAAACCAGCTCCTGGATTTATTGATATTTTTGGAGGTTTTTTTGTGTCTCTATCTCCTTCAGTTCTGCTCTCATCTTCGTTATTTCTTGTCTTCCTCTAGGTTTTGAGTTTTTTTGATCTTGCTCCTCTAGCTCTTTCAATTTTGACGATAGGGTGTGAATTTTAGGTCTCGCCTTGCTTCTTATGTGGAAATTTATTGCTATATATTTTCCTTTAAAGACTGCTTTAAATATGTCCCAGAGATTCTGTTATGTTGTATCTTCGTTCTCACTGGTTTCAAAGAACAGCTTTATTTCTGCCTTCATTTCATTGTTTATCTAGTCAACATTTAATAGCCAGTTGTTCAGTTTTCATTAAGCTATGCAGTTCTGAGTTAGTTTCTGAATTCTGAGTTCTAACTTGATTGCATTGTGGTCTGAGAGACTATTTGTTATGATTTCCATTCTTGTGCATTTGCTGAGAAGTGACTTACTTCCAATTATGTGGTCAGTTTTAGAGTAGGTGCGATGTGGTGATGAGAAGAATGTATATTCTGTAGATCTGGGGTGGAGAGTTCTGTAAATGTCTATTAGGCTTGTTTGGTCCAGGTCTGAGTTCAAGTCCTAGATATCCTTTTTAATTTTCTGTCTGGTTGATCTGTCTAATATTGACAATGGGGTGTTAAAGTCTCCCATTATAATTGTGTGGGAGTCTAAGTCTCATTGTAAGTCATTAAGAACTTGCCTTATGTATCTGAGTACTCTTGTATTGGGTGTGTGTATATTTAGGATCATCAGCTCTTCTTGTTTCATTGATCGTTTTACCATTATGTAATGTCCTTCTTTGTCTCTTTTGATCTTTGTTGGTTTAAAGTCTATTTTATCAGAGACGAGAATTGCAACTCCTGCTTTATTTTGCTGTCCATTTGCTTGGTAAATCATCCTCCATCCCTTTATTTTGTGCCTTTGTGTATCCTTGCATGTGAAATGGGTTTCCTGGATACAGCACACCGATGGGGGTTTTGGCTTTTTATCCAATTTGCCAGTCTGCGACTTTTGATTGGGGAATTTAGCCTATTTACATTTAGGGTTAATATTGTTATGTGTGAATTTCATCCTGCCATTTCGATGCTAGCTGTCCTTTTTGCCCATTATTTGATGCAGTTTCTTCATTGTGTTGATGCTTTTACCATTTGGTATGGTTTGGAGTAGCTGGTACTGGTTGTTCCTTTCTATAGTTAGTGCCTCTTTCGGGAGCTCTTGTAAAGCAGGTCTGATGGTGATGAAATCTCTGAGTACTTGCTTGTTTGCAAAGGATTTTATTTTTCCTTCACTTATAAAGCTTAGTTTGGCTGGAAAGGGAATTCTGGGTTGAAAGTTCTTTTCGTAAAGGATGCTGAATATTGGCCCCCACTCTCTTCTGGCTTGTAGGGTTTCTGCTGAGAGATCTGCTGTGAGTCTGAAGGGCTTTGCTTTGTGGGTAAAACAACCTTTCTCTCTGGCTGCCCTTAGCATTTTCTCCTTCAGTTCAACCCTGGTGAATCTGACGATTATGTGCCTTGGGGTTGCTCTTCTTGAGTAATATCTTTGTGGTGTTCTCTGTATTTCCTGAACTTGAATATTGGCCTGCCTTGCTAGGCTGGGGAAGTTTTCCTGGATAGTATCCTAAAGAATATTTTCCAGCTTGGATTCATTCTCTCCATCACATTCAGGTACACCTCTCAAACGTAGATTAGGTATTTTCACATAGTCTCATGTTTCTTGGAGACCTTGTTCGTTCCTTTTTACCCTTTTTTCTCTAATCTTGCCTTCTTATTTTATTTTATTGAGTTGATCTTCGACCTCTGATATCCTTTCTTCTGCTTGGTCAATTCAGCTGTTGAAACTTGTGTAGGCTTCATGAAGTTCTCGCATTGCATTTTTCAGCTCCATCAATTCACTTATATTCCTAAGTTGTCTATTCTCATTAGCATTTCATCAAATCTTTTTTCAAGGTTCTTAGTTTCTTTGCATTGGGTTAGAACATTTCTTTTAGCTCACAGAAGTTTCTTATTATCCACCTTCTGAATCCTGATTCTGTCGATTCATCACACTCATTCTCCATCCAGCCTAGTTCCCTTGCTGGGGAGGAGTTGTGATCCCTTGTAGGAGGAGACATGTACTGGTTTCAGGTGTTTTCATCCTTTTTGCACTGGTTTCTTCCCATTTTTGTGGGTTTATCCTCCTGTCATCTTTGTAGTTGTTGACTTTCAAATTGGGTCCTGAGTGGACGTCCAGTTTGTTGATGATGACATTATTTCTTTCATTTTCTTAGTTTTCCTTCTAACAGTCTGGCCCCTCTGCTGTAGGACTGCTGAGGTTCACTCCAGGCCCTGCTTGCCTGGGGATCACCTGCAGCGGCTGCAGAACATTAAAGGTTGCTGCCAGTTTCTTCTTCTGCTATCTTTGTCCCAGAAGGATACCCGCCAAATGTCAGTCTGAGTTCTCCTTTATGAGGTGACTCTTTGGATATACAGGGGTCAGGGAGCTGCCTGAGGAGACAGTCTGTCCTTTATAGGAGGTCAAATGCTGAGCTGTGATCTCCGTTGTTCATTTAGAGCTGCTGGGTAGGTAGGTTTAAGTCTCCTGCAGCAGAACTCATAAATCCCTTTTCTTTTCCCCAGGTGCTCTGTCCCAAGTAGTTACAGCTTTATTTCTGAGTTTCCATTGTGTCAATGCCTTTTTATCGGGGCTGCCCTGCCCACCAAGGAGAGAGCCGAGTCGCTGTCTGCCTGCAGAGGCTTTGCTGAGCTGCTGTGGGCTCCGTGCGGCTGTCATGTGAACTTCCCTGTAGTCCTGTTGTACGGGTCTCATTTTATAAGACCAACATCATCCTAATACCAAAACCCAGCAAAGACTCAGCAAGAAAAGAAAACTTCAGGCCAACATCCATGATGAACATAGATGCAAAAATCTTCAATAAAATACTGGCAAGCTGATTGCAACAGCACATCAAAAAGCTTATCCACCATGATCAAGTAGGATTCATCCTGAGGATGCAAGACTGGTCCAACATACATAAGTCTATAAACGTAATTCACCACATAAAGAGAGCCAAAGACAAAAACGCATGATTATCTCAATTGATGCAGAGAAGGCCTTTGAAAAAATTCAACAGCGCTTTATGCTAAAAACCCTTAATAAACTATGTATTGATGTAACGTATCTCAAAATAATAAAAGCTATTTACAACAAACCAACAGCCAATATCATACTGAATGGGCAAAAACTGGAAGCATTCCCTTTGAAATCTGGCACTAGACAAGGATGCCCTCTCTCACCACTCCTATTCAATACAGTACTGGGAGTTCTAGCCAGAGCAATCAGTCAAGAAAAATAAATAAAGGATATTCAAATAGGAAAAATGGAAGTCAAATTGTCTGTATTTGCAGACGACATGATTGTACATCTACAAGACCCCATCGTCTCAGCCCCAAATCTCCCGAAACCGATAAGCAATTTCAGCAAAGTCTCAGGATACAAAATCAATGTGCAAAAATCACAAGCATTCCTATACATCAATAACAGACTTAAAGAGAGCCAAATCAAGAACAAACTGCCATTCACAATTGCTACAAAGAGAATAAAATACCTAGGAATACAACTAACAAGGAACGTAAAGGACCTCTTCAAGGAGAACTACAAGCCACTGCTCAATGAAATAAGAGAGGACA